>NC_041386.1:651718398-651719338 GCF_002162155.2 Triticum dicoccoides
CGTTCAACCACACGTTTGTCCTCATCTCTCGGTATGTGTTGTGTGTGTGCGCGCGCGTGTGTGATGGTGTTGCGTGTGCATGTGTGCTTCTCTCAGTTTACAGGGCGTGCGCGTACTCCTAGGTCGTCAATTTGACCAACCTAATACAAGTCATATATTACAAAAAATATACCAACATAAACTATGGAGTCTCTACTTTCAAAAGGTATAATTTTTGTGTTATATAGTTTATATTAGGGTGATAAAATTGGCAACCCTAGGTATATGCGCAAGACTTGTAAACTGAAACGGATGTAGTACTTGTTATTTCTAAAGAAATCTTAAAATTGAGTATTAAACACTAAAATAGTTGTGGCAAAAAGTCAACATCTTTTAGTTGGGCATTTTATAATATATTTCTCAAAACTAGAATTCTTGTTAGCATTACTAGAAAAAGAATATTTATCATTTAAGATTGTGTGGCTAATGGACATGCAGTTACGCATAGGTGTGCGGACGTGCAATTGCGCAACTACGATTGTGCGTGGCTGGCAGACATGTAGGGGTGGACCCAAGTACAACCGAGTGGGGGCCTAGGCCCCCACTCAAAATTTTGAATTCCCTTTGTATTTGTGCATATTTTGAAAGAAAAAACTTCAAAATCAGCAATTTTATAGAAGTTGTGCCCCCAGTCAAATGATGCGCCCCCAGTCAGAATTTTGTCTGGGTCCGCCCCTGCAGACATGCATGGCTAGTTTGGTTGGAAACCTGGGAGAAAATTGCCTGGTTTGAGCCTACATTAGGTGTGCGGACGTGCAATTGCGCAACTACGATTGTGCGTGGCTGGCGGACATGCATGGGTAGTTTGGTTGGATACCCGGGAGAAAATTGCCTGATTTGAGCCTCCATTAGCCTGTTTGGGATCCTGAAAAAGGAAACTCTAGCCTGCCTTTAAGCGACG
>NC_041386.1:651719918-651763120 GCF_002162155.2 Triticum dicoccoides
TCGCCTCCCCCGAACATCTTGTCTAGCTCCGCCACTGGCTTGAAGTATCTTGCATGATCATTAGCCTACCTAGAGCACCAGGCACGTTTGTTAGCCTGGCCCAGGCGCAAGGATTCGATCACCTGGCTCACGCCTGGATGTTAATTGTACTCTTCATTGCGCACTGTGCGGTGGGGTCATGAGCCAACATTTATTTATGGCTATTAATAGCCGCCCAGGCCGTCGATACACACCAAACATGCTACAGCCAGGCTAGGCTAGCTAGACAATTTCTCTCAAATTCTCATAGCAAGTACAATAATGAACTATAAGCCCGATACTTTTACCTATATGGAGGAGGGAGATAAGAAAAAGGTGAAAGAGTGAGCTCACATGTCCCAATGCAAGGTGTAACTTCGGTGCGCAAGTGGGAGTAACTTCGGTAGTAACTTCGGTACTCCCACTGCACAATTATGGTTTCGACGGGGTGCGCAAGGTGTAATTGTAGTTGCACGAGGTTGACGGACATGCAGTGGCGTACAACGAAGGGGGACGGGGGCTACAAGTGCAGTCGCGCACGGTTGGATACACATGCAAGTGTGGACACACACGACATGAGCAAGAAAAAAAGGTAAATCAATCTAACAAACAGAAAATAAAAATCACCGGGTAAAATTAAGTGATATAGTAATTAAATCTGAAAAGGAAATTTGTTCAAGCAAGCATTTAATTACCTAAACAGGAAGGAACAGTTATCCGGGTCCTCGCGTACATCAGGTAGAGGGGAGGAGTGGGATAATGGCCGAGTGGGAAGAATTCTCCCCGGCGTGCTTCGGCGGAAGGGTGCCCGGCATCATGGACGGAGGCGAGGCGAAGAGGGTTTGCTCGGTGATGGTGCGAGCCAGACTTGGACACGAACAGCGACCGCGATGCCGCAGGGAGACGACTGCCCGCCTGCCGGCGACGTGCCGGGAGTACGTACGAGGAGGCCCCGGCTATTGCCGGATTCGACATGGCAAACGCGGGATATATCGACCTGTAGCAGAGAGTGTGGTGGCCCGGCGAAGTATAGAGTGAAAGAACGGCGGTTGATGCGTCTACGCCATGCTGAGTACACTGACTGCTGGATCGATCATGGCAATACTAATACCTCGTATATAAAGCATCTAGTGTTTCTGTTTTAGACTGCATACATGCATATGATTATGACATGCATATGATTGATTTGACAAAAGCGACACGAGTAAAATTAGGGCCGACGTCTCTTTCCATATTAGTTGGAGTGGGTACTCGGGCGGAATTATATAATGACTAGCTAATTTTTATTATTATTATTGAGAAAATGACCAGCTAATTGGGCAGCTAAGAAGTCATATGCATCTATGGTTGTGCATCGTATGGATATGCACGGTGTGGGTGGAGCACTTTTGTCACGGGATATTCGAGATCGCTGGTTTCTAGATCCTTTGCAAGCTAAATTTTGTCCTCTACTTGGGATTCATGCACGCCATTTCTTATCCGGGAACCAGCCTTTCTTTAGGACGCGAATATCTCCTCCCCATCCGGCGCCCACGACAAAACGCTGCGGACGAAAACGCTCTCCCGCAGCATGGATTCATCTTGACTCGTTCGCGTACACGGATAGATACGAGAGCCGCTTATCCAACCATGTCTATCAAACTTTCGTCCCTGTTTTTTTTTTTGCCAAAGTACGCACCTCTCCAAAATAACTATAGATAAACATAATTCTTCGTGTAGTAAAAATATTCAAACGCAACACTGGTTTAAATTCAAATATTACAATCCAAACATTAAGTTTTTAAATAAAAATAGTCAAACTTGAATTCAACTTATGCTCTAATTGTCCCATTTCATCGCCCTCAGATGCTCAATCAGAACATACTTAAACTGCTCACGACTTCTTCGATGTCAAATCTGTTGATATATTTGGACAAACCCCCCAAATGTGGCTGGATTTTGAGTTGGGAGTTGTATAAGATCACCCATGTTCTCAAATTCCAGACCTCTGGCAGCTCCTTTACAATCATGTTGTGCATGATCACACAAGTTGTCATCACCTCCCACAAGTTCTCTGGATCACATATTTTTGCAGGTCCTCGAACAACTGCAAAACGGGCTTGAAGCACTCCTAATGCCCTCTCCACATCATTTCTATCTCATTGTCTTTGGGCAAAGTGGACTCTTTTCTGGCCAACTAGCTCAGTGATGGTCTTGACGAAGGCCGCCCGCAGAGGATAGATACAATCGACCAGATAGTAGCACATGTTGTAGTCATGACCATTGATGCTATAGTTGCACAGAAGAGCTTGTCCTCGAGTCAACCTAGCAAACAATGGAGACCACTACATCAAGTTGATGTCATTCTGAGACCCAGGAATGCCAAAGAAAACATGTCAAATCCAGGGGTATTGTGATGCAACTGCTTCAAAAATACTGCTGGGCTTCTTAACATGGCCATGATATTGCCCTTCTAGAGCATATGGGCAGTTTTTCCATCTCCAGTACATGCAATCAAGGGATCTGAGCATACCTGGTCACCCTCTAGCTTCAGAGAGTGCCATGAACCTTTCATTGTCTGCGGTAGTTGGTTCTCTCAAGTACTGCGGTCCAAACACCTCGATCACCCCAGTAGAAAACCACACCAATACAACTTTGCATATGTTTTCAGACACCCGAAGGTACTCGTCCCACGAATCTGTAGTCATGCCATAGACGAGCATCCTCAATGCAGTCGTGCACTTATTTTATCTAGAGAATCCAAAAAAAATTAACGACATCCTTCTTCAAGATGAATTAGTCATCACCGTCCCAAACGCCATTGTAGAGGCATTCAAAAAAAAATCCCCGCATACGAAAGCGTCTATGAAAATTGTCAGTGAATATGGCATCGGGGGCAAAGTAGTTGTCCATCAGTCCCACATGCCCTCTTTCGATTCAACACTCGATGTCTGCATACTCCGTGTTTGGTACGACCACCTGCATCATTGTCGTTTCATCATCATATTCATCCTCCTCGTCTGACGAGGACGACTCCATGAAGTTGTAGAAAAATCACACAGACATATTGTGGAACCACCATCTAAGAGCATCTACAAACAGACTAAGCAAATCCAACCCTCTATATGTCTACGTACACGTCTAGATGCTATCCCAACATGTCCGCTCCAAGCCCTCATTTGTGTGTGCATGCAACCATACACACAACATGTCCGGTCACATGCACATGATGGACGGAATGAAAAGTGATAAAGAAAAAAGAATAAACAAAAAGAGAAAGTGGCCGGGCGTGGTCCAAATCCAATGCGGTGGACTGCCCGGACACGCCCAAGCGCCATCATATCCTCCCCATATATGGGCTAGGGACAATTTGATGGGTCCGGTTGGGTGGCTTTTCCATTTCTCTCTCATGTCTAAGCTGTTCGCTTGGACGTGTCGAGGCAAAATGAGGAGTCTGGTTGGAGATGCTTAAACGATCATATAGGCCAGAGTGGCAAACCTTGAGGGCGTCCACCAAAAGGCAAAAAATTATGAAGCACCGCTTCCTGTAGGTGCATGCATACATTTCAAACTATTTTTCAACAAACCGGATAAAATTTATGCAAACACGCCCGGATTTCGTACAAACATGACGGATTTCATCCAAACATGGCAGATTTAACTTTCGAACATTTAGAACAAAAGAAAAGACCCACCCCTAAACATATCCTACGGCGGCGGTGGTGGGCGTCCAAGACCTTGTCTTCCTCCTTCTGCAGTCTCCATTGTGAGAAATATTGTAACAGGCTAGGCATGGTAGCCTTATGCTTCACGCATAGGATAGGAGAGCTGTCCTTTATCTTTCTATCTCTTCTTCTCCTCCTGTAATCTTTCTCCGCGGTTGGAGATCCTCAACCGCACCATGTAAACGACTACGAGATCCCTCTCACTCAATTAATATATGAACTATGGGCTCCCATGTTACGGGAGTTGAGACGCTTTACCAAAACTTACATGGTAGTCAGAGCCTTCTTCTTCCTCCACATCTAGCTCTCTATCAGATTAAACCTAGCCGCCATCAAAACCTCCTCCAGATCAAAACCAAGCGGCAACCATGTCTTCCTCCTCCAGCTCGGCTTCTTTCTTTGGCCTAAACAACAATACCTCTGAACCTTTAAGCCACACCAACTATGTCCTATGGTGTGCCCAGGCTCGCCCTCAAATTATGGGAGCCGACCTGTATGGGTACCTTGATGAAACTATTTCCGAGCCCTCCAAGACAATTACAGCAAAAAATTCTGAAGGAAAGGAACAGATCATTCTGAATCCTGCCTACACCACTTGGTTGATCCAAGACCAGCGGATTGTAGCCTATCTGCTGAGGAACCTCTCCAAAGAAATCCTCGTGCAAGTTGCCTCGATGGAGATATCCCGTGCAATCTGGACAACCCTCTCCACCATGTTTGCTGCTCAATCCAAATCACGCACAAACAACATCAGAATCTCTCTGACCAGTGCCCACAAAGGTTCCCAATCTACTGCTACTTATTTTGGTTCTATGAGATTGCTTTCAGATGAACTTGCAGCAACAGGGAGGCCCATCGGAGAAGAGGAGCTGCTCTCCTTCATCATTGTGGGGCTAGATGTGGACTATCAGCCAATCATATCAGCCCTAGACGTCCGCATCGAGTCCGTCTCCATTGATGAGTTGTTCACAATGGTGGCGAACTTCGATCAGCTGGTCGAGCTCTTCCATGGTTCTGGAGCAGGAGGCTTCAAATCTTCGGCCAACATGGCTGCAAGGAACAGTGTGTAGGATCGGAAGTATGTCTAGAGGGGGGGGGGTGATTAGACTACTTGACCAAATAAAAGCTTTCACTACAAAAAAATACACTTCCGTGATGATACGTTTTTGTCACGGTAGGTCGCGTTTTTTTGTCATGCATGTACATTCATGACAAACTTATGACAGAATCAAGATAGTCATACATGTGCTATCATAGAAGTGTTCCATGATATTTCCTTAACAACCAACCCAGTATTACGCAGGAACGTGCTTTTGGCACTGTTAGTGGACAGGTACTGACCCACTGCAGCAAGAGCTGACATTGCGGTTATAGTTGCCTCGCCACCTTCAGAAGGTGGCGGTTCCACCATTTTTTCCATGGCTCGCTGAAAAGTTGAGGTTTCACATTAGTAGTACCAGAACAGAAGATATTAAGGAGGCAGCAAAACCAAACAAAATAGCTTTGGTCTATATGCAGAACTTATTCTGGTGAACCCATGTAAAATATTAGTTGTATTTTATTGCAAAGTACATAATAAAACCAGGTTCCAAACATATGACCATGTACCATCACTAATGTATTGTCTATTTCTTCACATTGTATTGAGGGCTAAGGATAAAGAGACGAAGTTTGTAATACGGTAAGCATAGTATGACATCATTCATATCACAAAACAATTGAGAACAGACAAACAGGAAATTGTAACATTGTGTGGGCAAGTCCAGCACGGAACTAGATTACGGGTCAAGATCAAAGGAACATCTCTCCTCTCTTTTAAACCTTGTAAGGTGCAATGATACGCTAAGAAAATTGTGTATAAAATTGAAAAGAGTAATAGACTTTGGCTGCAAACCATGCAGTTCAAGGCACAAGTCAGAGTAAGTAGTAGTTAAAAGGCATGAGGATTAAGGACTTACAACAGTGACTTTGACTGGTGTAGTCATGCCCTTCTTCTTGCTGGTGTGACAGTCCTTGAAGATTTCCACAACATTTGGTTCAGGTACTTTTTGGTCCTTGCGGGCTTTCCTCTGCATTTCGAACAAGTTAATATAGATCTGATAATATGGTAAAGTGAAAAGAGTGAAACAACAGCTAATTACAAGAGCCTCGCAGTGTGCAATATAGCTACGTGATCCCGTCGTCTGTTGGAATTTCACTTTCGTACGGTTGGCCTTGTTCTTTGAACAGTTCACCTACAAGAAGATAGATTTGTGTGGCACATGCGTAAATAGGACTTCAACATGTGATCTGATCACATATATATAATGTACCTGATACTTCGGATCAGACCAGTGTTTAACAAGGCCCCTCCAGTCTTCATCCGATATATTTTCCACTGGAGATGTTTGGGAAAGTTCACTGTTAGCCTTGCCTTCAAAGTGAGTTTTCCTCAAGTTATACCGATACTGTCGCAGAGCAGACATGAAAACATGGCTGCAAGCTTGTCTGGTTGCATCATCTTGGCTATACAACTTGAACCTCATCTGTTGAAAATTATGGGAGTCTCATTATCAGCAACCTAGAAAGTATGGTGTCACGCCCAATATGCGATACTATCCTAAAGAGACTCGAAGGTCCCACCAAAGATAGAACCGCATATTGATACACTTTTGCAAGGTGGATATCATTACATCAACATTACATAATAGATGGGGGTACATACAAGAGGCAAACAATGCCACAAGGGTACAACAATACATCATACATAAGAGCAGCATCTGACTATGGATGAAACACAAACAGAAACCCAAACAATATCCACCCTGCTAGCCCAGGCTGCCGACCTGGAACCTATCCCCTGATCGAAGAAGAAGCAGAAGGAGAACTGCAAAACAAGCAAGCGTCGCTCTCGCGTCGTGATCATCGCATAACCTGCACCTGCAACTACTGTTGTAGTAATCTGTGAGCCACGAGGACTCAGCAATCCCATTACCATGGGTATCAAGACTAGCAAAGCTTAACGGGTAAGGAAGGGGTGAAGTGGTGAGGTTGCAGCAACGACTAAGCATATATGGTGGCTAGCATACGCAAATAAGAGCAAGAAGAGAAGCAAACAGAACGGTCGTGAAGCTAGCAATGATCAAGAAGTGATCATGAACTCCTACTTACGTCAAACATAACCCAAAACCGTGTTCACTTCCCGGACTCCGCCGAAAAGATACCATCACGCCTACCACACGCGGTTGATGTGTTTTAGTTAAGTCAAGTGTCAAGTTCTCTACAACCCGACATTAACAAATTCCCATCCGCCACATAACCGTGGGCACGACTTTCGAAAGTTTAAACCCTGCAGGGGTGTCCCAACTTAGCCCATCATAAGCTCTCACGGTCAACGAAGGATATTCCTTCTCCCAGGAAGACCCGATCAGACTCGAAATCCCGGTTACAAGACATTTCGACAATGGTAAAAGACGACCAGCAAAGCCGCTCGAATGTGCCGACAAATCCCGATAGGAGCTGCACATATCTTGTTCTCAGGGCACACCGGATTGTCCAAACTTCTGGTAGGCCAGCCCAGAGTTGCCCCTGGTGACCACCGGCGGCTGACAGGTTGGACCAACACTCACGACAAGCACTGGCCCGGGGGGAGGGGGGGTAAAATAAAGATGACCCTTGAGTCTGCAGAACCCAAGGAAAAAAAAGCTTAGGTGGCAAATGTTAAAACCAAGGTTGGGCCTTGCTGGAGGAGTTTTATTCAAAGCGAACTATCAAGGGGGTCCCATAAATCACCCAACCGCGTAAGGAACGCAAAATCAAGGAACATGACACCGGTATGACGGAAACTAGGGCGGCAAGAGTGTAACAAAACACCAGGCATAAGGCCGAGCCTTCCACCCTTTACCAAGTATATAGATGCATTAATTAAATAAGAGATATTGTGATATCCCAACATAATCTTGTCTGTCATGGAGCAATCTTCAACTTCACCTGCAACTAACAACGCTATAAGAGGGGCTAAGCAAAAGCGGTAACATAGCCAAGCAACGGTTTGCTAGGAAGGGTGAAAAAGGTTAGAGGCTGACATGGGAATTTGGGAGGCTTGAAGAACAAGTGATAGGTAGCGCAGCATAGCGATAGAACGAAGCAACTAGCAAAGCAATGATAGTAATGAGATCCAAGGTGACGGTCATCTTGCCTGAAATCCCGCCAGGAAGAAGAACGAGTCCATGAAGAAGATGAAGCCACGAAGACGAACCAAGCATAGACGAACGAATCCTCACGATCGCAACAAGCAGGAACTATCGAGAAGAAGCACAACCGAAAAGAAGCAAACCACATGGTAAACGCACAAGGCATGTTGGAAATATGCCCTAGAGGCAATAATAAAAGTATTATTATATTTCAATGTTCATGATAAATGTCTTTTATTCATGCTATAACTGTATTATCCGGAAATCGTAATACACGTGTGAATACTTAGACCACAATATGTCCCTGGTGAGCCTCTAGTTGACTAGCTCGTTGTGATCAACAGATAGTCATGGTTTCCTGACTATGGACATTGGATGTCGTTGATAACGGGATCACATCATTAGGAGAATGATGTGATGGACAAGACCCAATCCTAAGCATAGCATAAAAGATCGTGTAGTTCGTTTTGCTAGAGCTTTGCCAGTGTCAAGTATCTCTTCCTTCGACCATGAGATCATGTAACTCCCGGATACCGTAAGAGTGCCTTGGGTGTATCAAACGTCACAACGTAACTGGGTGACTATAAAGGTGCATTATAGGTATCTCCGAAAGTATCTGTTGGGTTGACACGGATCGAGACTGGGATTTGTCACTCCGTATGACGGAGAGGTATCTCTGGGCCCACTCGGTAATGCATCATCATAATGAGCTCAATGTGACCAAGGTGTTGGACACGGGATCATGCATTACGGTACGAGTAAAGTGACTTGCCGGTAACGAGACTGAACAAGGTATTGGGATACCGACGATCGAGTCTCGGGCAAGTAACGTACCGATTGACAAAGGGAATTGAATACAGGGTTTGATCGAATCCTCGACATCGTGGTTCATCCGATGACAACATCGAGGAGCATGTGGGAGCCATCATGGGTATCCAGATCCCGCTGTTGGTTATTGACTGAGAGCGTCTCGGTCATGTCTGCATGTCTCCCGAACCCGTAGGGTCTACACACTTAAGGTTCGGTGACGCTAGGGTTATTAGGAAGACTAGTATGTGACTACCAAATGTTGTTCGGAGTCCCGGATGGGATCCTGGACGTCACGAGGAGATCCGGAAGGGTCCGGAGGTAAAGATTTATATATGGGAAGTTGTCAAACGGACACCGGGAAGTTTCGGGGTCATACCGGTATTGTACCGGGGCCACCGGAAGGGTTCCGGGGGTCCACCGGGAGGGGCCACCCCTCCCGGGGGGCCACATGGGCTGCGTGGGGCAGGGAGCCAGCCCCTGGTGGGCTGGCCGCACCCCCTCCCTTGGGCCCATGCGCCTAGGGTTGAGGGGGGAACCCTAGAGGGGGCGCCCCCCTTGGCTTGGGGGGCAAGCCACCCTCTCCCCTCTCCCCTAGGCCGCCGCACCCCCCCTAGATGGGTTCTAGGGGGCCGGCCCCCTTCTCCCTTCCCCCTATAAATAGAGGGGTGAGGGGAGGGCAGCCGCACCACCCTCCAAGGCGCAGCCCTCCCCTCCCCAACACCTCTCCTCCTCCGTTGTGTGCTTGGTGAAGCCCTGTCGGAGTACTGCCTCTCCACCATCACCACGCCGTCGTGCTGCCGGTGGAGCTGTCTTCCTCAACCTCTCCTTCCCCCTTGCTGGATCAAGAAGGAGGAGACGTCTCCCGTCCCGTACGTGTGTTGAACGCGGAGGTGCTGTCCGTTCAGCACTTGGTCATCGGTGATTCGAATCACGTCGAGTACGACTACATCATCACCTTGCAAGCTTCCGCACGCGATCTACAAGTGGTATGTAGATGCAAACTCTCTCCCTTGACTCGTTGCTTAGATGAACTCATAGATGGATCTTGGTGAAACCGTAGGAAAAATTTTAATTTTCTGCAACGTTCCCCAACAGTGGTATCAGAGCTAGGTCTATGCGTAGTTCTCTTTGCACGAGTAGAACACAATTTTGTTGTGGGCGTGGATTTTGTCATCTTACTTGCCTCTACTAGTCCTTTCTTGCTCAACGGTATTGTGGGATGAAGCGGCCCGGACCAACCTTACACGTACGCTTACGAGAGACCGGTTCCACCGACTGACATGCACTAGTTGCATAAGGTGGCTGGCGGGTGTCTGTCTCTCCCACTTTAGTTGGAGCGGAATCGATGAACAGGGCCCTTATGAAGGGTAAATAGAAGTTGACAAAATCACGTTGTGGTGATTCGTAGGTAAGAAAACGTTCTTGCTAGAACCCAATTGCAGCCACGTAAAAGATGCAACAACAATTAGAGGACGTCTAACTTGTTTTTTGCAGCGATTGATCATGTGATGTGATATGGCCAGAAGTTGTGATGAATGATGAATTGTGATGTATGAGATCATGTTCTTTGTAATAGGATTCACGACTTGCATGTCGATGAGTATGACAACCGCCAGGAGCCATAGGAGTTATCTTTATTTTTTGTATGACCTGCGTGTCATTGAATAACGCCATGTAAACTACTTTACTTTATTGCTAAACGTTAGTCATAGAAGTAGAAGTAGTCGTTGGCGTGACAACTTCATGAAGACACGATGATGGAGATCATGGTGTCAAGCCGGTGACAAGATGATCATGGAGCCCCGAAGATGAAGATCAATGGAGCTATATGATATTGGCCATATCATGTCACAACTATATAATTGCATGTGATGTTTATTATGTTTATGCATCTTGTTTACTTAGGACGACGGTAGTAAATAAGATGATCCCTTACAAAATTTTCAAGAAGTGTTCTCCCCTAACTATGCACCGTTGCTACAGTTCGTCGCTTCTAAGCACCACGTGATGATCGGGTGTGATGGATTCTTACGTTCACATACAACGGGTGTAAGACAGTTTTACACAGCGAAAACACTTAGGGTTAACTTGACGAGCCTAGCATGTGCAGACATGGCCTCGGAACACGGAGACCGAAAGGTCGAACACGAGTCGTATGGAAGATACGATCAACATGAGAATGTTCACCGATGATGACTAGTCCGTCTCACGTGATGATCGGACACGGGCTAGTCGACTCGGATCGTGTAACACTTAGATGACTAGAGGGATGTCTAATCTAAGTGGGAGTTCATAATTTGATTAGAACTTTATTATCATGAACTTAGTCTAAAACCTTTGCAAATATGTCTTGTAGATCAATGGCCAATGCTAATGTCAACATGAACTTCAACGCGTTCCTAGAGAAAACCAAGCTGAAAGATGATGGCAGCAACTATACGGACTGGGTCCGGAACCTGAGGATCATCCTCATAGCTGCCAGGAAACAATATGTCCTAGAAGGACCGCTAGGTGACGCTCCCGTCCCAGAGAACCAAGACATTATGAATGCTTGGCAAACTCGCGCTGATGATTACTCCCTCGTTCAGTGCGGCATGCTTTACAGCTTAGAACCGGGGCTCCAAAAGCGTTTTGAGCACCACGGAGCATATGAGATGTTCGAAGAGCTGAAACTAGTTTTTCAAGCTCATGCCTGGGTCGAGAGATATGATGTCTCCGACAAGTTCTACAGTTGTAAGATGGAGGAAAACAGTTCTGTCAGTGAGCACATCCTGAAGATGTCTGGGTTGCACAACCGTATGACCCAGCTGAACATTAACCTCCCAGATGAGGCGGTCATTGACAGAATCCTCCAGTCGCTCCCACCAAGCTACAAGAGCTTTGTGATGAACTACAACATGCAGGGGATGGAAAAGACCATTCCTGAAGTGTTCTCGATGCTGAAGTCAGCAGAGGCTGAAATCAAGAAAGAACATCAAGTGTTGATGGTCAATAAGACCACTAAGTTCAAGAAGGGCAAGGGTAAGAAGAACTTCAAGAAGGATGGCAAAGATGTTGCCGCGCCTGGTAAGCCAGTTACCGGGAAGAAGTCAAAGAATGGACCCAAGCCTGAGACTGAGTGCTTTTATTGCAAGGGGAAGGGTCACTGGAAGCGGAACTGGCCCAAATACTTAGCAGATAAGAAGGCCGGCAACACCAAAGGTATATTTGATATACATGTGATTGATGTGTACCTTACCAGTACTCGTAGTAACTCCTGGGTATTTGATACCGGTGCCGTTGCTCATATATGTAACTCACAGCAGGAGCTGCGGAATAAACGGAGACTGGCGAAGGACGAGGTGACGATGCGCGTCGGGAATGGTTCCAGAGTCGATGTGATCGCCGTCGGCACGCTGCCTCTACATTTACCTACGGGATTAGTTTTGAACCTTAATAATTGTTATTTAGTGCCAAGTTTGAGCATGAACATTGTATCTGGATCTCGTTTAATACGAGATGGCTACTCATTTAAGTCTGAGAATAATGGTTGTTCGATTTATATGAGAGATATGTTTTATGGTCATGCTCCGATGGTCAATGGTTTATTCTTAATGAATCTCGAGCGTAATATTACACATGTTCATAGTGTAGATGCCAAAAGATTTAAAGTTGATAATGATAGTCCCACATACTTGTGGCACTGCCGCCTTGGTCACATTGGTGTCAAGCGCATGAAGAAGCTCCATGCCGATGGACTTTTAGAGTCTCTTGATTATGAATCGTTTGACACGTGTGAACCATGCCTTTTGGGCAAAATGACCAAGACTCCGTTCTCCGGAACAATGGAGCGAGCAACCAACTTGTTGGAAATCATACATACCGATGTGTGCGGTCCAATGAGCGTTGAGGCTCGCGGAGGATATCGTTATGTTCTCACTCTCACAGATGACTTGAGTAGATATGGGTATGTCTACTTAATGAAACACAAGTCTGAGACCTTTGAAAAGTTCAAGGAATTTCAGAATGAGGTAGAGAATCAACGTGACCGAAAGATAAAATTCTTACGATCAGATCGTGGAGGAGAATACTTAAGTCACGAATTTGGTACACACTTAAGGAAATGTGGAATCGTTTCACAGCTCACGCCGCCTGGAACACCTCAGCGAAACGGTGTGTCCGAACGTCGTAATCGCACCCTATTGGATATGGTGCGGTCTATGATGTCTTTTACCGATTTACCGCTATCATTTTGGGGATACGCTCTAGAGACAGCTACATTCACTTTAAATAGGGCACCGTCTAAATGCGTTGAGACAACACCGTATGAATTATGGTTTGGGAAGAAACCTAAGCTGTCGTTTCTAAAAGTTTGGGGATGCGATGCTTATGTCAAGAAACTTCAACCTGAAAAGCTC
This sequence comes from Triticum dicoccoides, assembly GCF_002162155.2. Lineage (NCBI taxonomy): Eukaryota > Viridiplantae > Streptophyta > Magnoliopsida > Poales > Poaceae > Triticum > Triticum dicoccoides. The sequence goes on from NC_041386.1 coordinate 651,733,020, forward strand.
GAACCCAAGTCGGAAAAATGCGTATTCATAGGATACCCTAAGGAAACTGTCGGGTATACCTTCTACTTAAGATCCGAAGGCAAGATCTTTGTTGCCAAGAACGGATGCTTTCTGGAAAAAGAGTTTCTCTCGAAAGAAGTAAATGGGAGGAAAGTAGAACTCGATGAAGTACTACCTCTTGAGCGGGAAAGTGGCGCAGCGCAGGAAACCGTTCCTGTGATGCCCACACCAACTGAAGAGGAAAACAATGATGATGATCAAGGTACTTCGGATCAAGTTACTGCTGAACTTCGTAGGTCCACTAGGACACGTTCCGCACCAGAGTGGTACGACAACCCTGTCCTGGAAATCATGTTGTTAGACAACAATGAACCTTCGAACTATGAAGAAGCGATGGCGGGCCCGGATTCCAACAAATGGCTTGAAGCCATGAAATCCGAGATAGAATCCATGTATGAAAACAAAGTATGGACTTTGACAGACTTGCCCGATGATCGGCGAGTGATAGAAAACAAATGGATCTTTAAGAAGAAGACGGACGCGGATGGTAATGTTACAATCTATAAGGCTCGACTTGTCGCTAAGGGTTATCGACAAGTTCAAGGGATTGACTACGACGAGACTTTCTCTCCCGTAGCGAAGCTGAAGTCCGTCCGAATCATGTTAGCAATTGCCGCATACTATGATTATGAGATATGGCAAATGGACGTCAAAACGGCATTCCTTAACGGGCATCTTAAGGAAGAACTGTATATGATGCAGCCGGAAGGTTTTGTCGATCCTCGGAATGCTAACAAAGTATGCAAGCTCCAGCGATCCATTTATGGACTGGTGCAAGCATCTCGGAGTTGGAACATTCGCTTTGATGAGATGATCAAAGCGTTTGGGTTTATGCAGACTTATGGAGAAGCCTGCGTTTACAAGAAAGTGAGTGGGAGCTCTGTAGCATTTCTCATATTATATGTAGATGACATACTCTTGATGGGAAATAATATAGAATTTCTGGACATCATTAAGGCCTACTTGAATAAGTGTTTTTCAATGAAGGACCTTGGAGAAGCTGCTTATATATTAGGCATCAAGATCTATAGAGATAGATCGAGACGCCTCATAGGTCTTTCACAAAGCACATACCTTGATAAGATTTTGAAGAGGTTCAAAATGGATCAGTCCAAGAAGGGGTTCTTGCCTATGTTACAAGGTGTGAGATTGAGCTCGGCTCAGTCACCGACCACGGCAAAAGATAAAGAAGAGATGAGTGTCATCCCCTATGCTTCAGCCATAGGATCTATTATGTATGCCATGCTGTGTACCAGACCCGATGTAAACCTTGCCGTAAGTTTGGTAGCAAGATACCAAAGTAATCCCGGCAAGGAACACTGGACAGCGGTCAAGAATATCCTGAAGTACCTGAAAAGGACGAAGGACATGTTTCTCGTTTATGGAAGAGACGAAGAGCTCGTCGTAAAGGGTTACGTCGACGCTAGCTTCGACTCAGATCTGGATGACTCTAAGTCACAAACCGGATACATGTATATGTTGAATGATGGAGCAGTAAGCTGGTGCAGCTGCAAGCAGAGCGTCGTGGCGGGATCTACGTGTGAAGCGGAGTACATGGCAGCCTCGGAGGCAGCGCATGAAGCGATTTGGGTGAAGGAGTTCATCACCGACCTAGGAGTCATACCCAATGCGTCGGGGCTGATCAAACTCTTCTGTGACAACACTGGAGCTATTGCCCTCGCCAAGGAGCCCAGGTTTCACAAGAAGACCAGGCACATCAAGCGTCGTTTCAACTCCATCCGTGAAAATGTTCAAGATGGAGACATAGAGATTTGCAAAGAGCACACGGATCTGAATGTCGCAGATCCGCTGACTAAACCTCTCTCGCGTGCAAAACATGATCAACACCAGAACTCTATGGGTGTTCGATTCATCACAATGTAACTAGATTGGTGACTCTAGTGCAAGTGGGAGACTGTTGGAAATATGCCCTAGAGGCAATAATAAAAGTATTATTATATTTCAATGTTCATGATAAATGTCTTTTATTCATGCTATAACTGTATTATCCGGAAATCGTAATACACGTGTGAATACTTAGACCACAATATGTCCCTGGTGAGCCTCTAGTTGACTAGCTCGTTGTGATCAACAGATAGTCATGGTTTCCTGACTATGGACATTGGATGTCGTTGATAACGGGATCACATCATTAGGAGAATGATGTGATGGACAAGACCCAATCCTAAGCATAGCATAAAAGATCGTGTAGTTCGTTTTGCTAGAGCTTTGCCAATGTCAAGTATCTCTTCCTTCGACCATGAGATCGTGTAACTCCCGGATACCGTAAGAGTGCCTTGGGTGTATCAAACGTCACAACGTAACTGGGTGACTATAAAGGTGCATTACAGGTATCTCCAAAAGTATCTGTTGGGTTGACACGGATCGAGACTGGGATTTGTCACTCCGTATGACGGAGAGGTATCTCTGGGCCCACTCGGTAATGCATCATCATAATGAGCTCAATGTGACCAAGGTGTTGGACACGGGATCATGCATTACGGTACGAGTAAAGTGACTTGCCGGTAACGAGACTGAACAAGGTATTGGGATACCGACGATCGAGTCTCGGGCAAGTAACGTACCGATTGACAAAGGGAATTGCATACAGGGTTTGATCGAATCCTCGACATCGTGGTTCATCCGATGACAACATAGAGGAGCATGTGGGAGCCATCATGGGTATCCAGATCCCGCTGTTGGTTATTGACTGAGAGCGTCTCGGTCATGTCTGCATGTCTCCCGAACCCGTAGGGTCTACACACTTAAGGTTCGGTGACGCTAGGGTTATTAGGAAGACTAGTATGTGACTACCGAATGTTGTTCGGAGTCCCGGATGGGATCCTGGACGTCACGAGGAGATCCGGAAGGGTCCGGAGGTAAAGATTTATATATGGGAAGTTGTCAAACGGACACCGGGAAGTTTCGGGGTCATACCGGTATTGTACCGGGGCCACCGGAAGGGTTCCGGGGGTCCACCGGGAGGGGCCACCCCTCCCGGGGGGCCACATGGGCTGCGTGGGGCAGGGAGCCAGCCCCTGGTGGGCTGGCCACACCCCCTCCCTTGGGCCCATGCGCCTAGGGTTGAGGGGGGAACCCTAGAGGGGGCGCCCCCTTGGCTTGGGGGGCAAGCCACCCTCTCCCCTCTCCCCTAGGCCACCGCACCCCCCCTAGATGGGTTCTAGGGGGCCGCCCCCCTTCTCCCTTCCCCCTATAAATAGAGGGGTGAGGGGAGGGCAGCCGCACCACCCTCCAAGGCGCAGCCCTCCCCTCCCCAACACCTCTCCTCCTCCGTTGTGTGCTTGGCGAAGCCCTGTCGGAGTACTGCCTCTCCACCATCACCACGCCGTCGTGCTGCCGGTGGAGCTGTCTTCCTCAACCTCTCCTTCCCCCTTGCTGGATCAAGAAGGAGGAGACGTCTCCCGTCCCGTACGTGTGTTGAACGCGGAGGTGCTGTCCGTTCAGCACTTGGTCATCGGTGATTCGAATCACGCCGAGTACGACTACATCATCACCTTGCAAGCTTCCGCACGCGATCTACAAGTGGTATGTAGATGCAAACTCTCTCCCTTGACTCATTGCTTAGATGAACTCATAGATGGATCTTGGTGAAACCGTAGGAAAATTTTTAATTTTCTGCAACGTTCCCCAACAAGGCATGATGCACAATCAAGTATGATGCATGACAAGATTAAATGTTGTTAACATGGCAAGAGGCGAAGCATAACAAAACTACCTATCTAGACAAGTTTAAATGAGGCCGGAACAACAAACAACAATTCCAGAAAATCCCCATATGCGTATTTTGGATCTGCTACTGTTCTGCCCTAAACACAATTTTAGTGTTGTTGAACAGCAAAATAAAGTGTATAAGGTTAATCTATGCATTTTTCTACCCCATTTACATATAAAGAACATTTCATTCCGAGCTACGGTTATTTAGTTATGAAATAAACCATTTTAATATGTCATTCGAGCAAAATTAATACAAACAACAAGTTTAAACATTTAAACATGGATGAAAGTTGGTTATTATGAAACTAGAAGAAAAACTAAGAATTTTACATGTTTAAAATATTTTAATCCGATGCACCATTTGTGAGTTATTAAATGCATGAACATGGAGGGCCAATCTATAAATATGAAGTTTGTGGATAATTACAGAAATTCGCAGAGCCGAAAAAAACAACTGGACTGAAACTGGAGTTACCTGAACTTGGAGGCTCACCAGGCCTCATAGGCCGGTTGATGAAGGAGTCCCGACAAGGGGGGTGCAGCTGGGCTTGAGCGATCTAGCGCTGGCAAGCTAGATCGAACGAGGTGGAGGGGGCGCGGTCAACACGAAGCGGGACTTGGCGCTGGGTCATCCTCCTCGCACAAGGATGAAGCAGAGGAGGTGAGTGGGGCGGCGATGGCTGGGAGCAGAGCTCCGGCGACGACGATGCGGAGAGGACGGGTTCGGAGCGAAGGTGGTCGGGAACGGGCGCGGGGATCCACCGGATCTGACGAGGGGAGATGGTTCCTGATGGTGGGAGTCGAACAAGATGACGGCGGCTCAACTCCTGTGAAGAAATACAGAGAGCGAGTGAATTCAGAGAAGAGATACAGGGAGAAGAAAAGGAGGGAACCACGGGCGCGGGTGGCTAGATGTGCTCACCGGAGAGCTGCATAAGGGCCGGGCTTGGAGCACTGGTGCTCGGCGATGAGCATCAGGGAGGTAGGAGGCCTCGGGCGCCTGTCTGTCAAAGCAGAGGAGCAGGACGACGCTGCAGCTGTTGTCGGCGGCAGCGTGGATGCGCAAGGCCGCGGGGAAGCACTGGTGCTCACGATCCACTCGGGATCGAGCAGAGGGAAGAAGAGGCATGGCCTCGGGCGTCCTCGAGCATGCGGGCGGGCGACGAGGCAAGGTGGAGCGCTTGATGGGGAACAGGGGGAGGCGGCGGTGGAGATGCTCGGGACCCTCCTAGTCCAGATCGAGCGAGGAAGGAGGACTTGGACTGCAGCCATGGCGCGAGAAGCTCCTGTAGGGAAAAAGACAGGGAGAAAAATGGTGTGAGAGAGAGGGAGACAGGGGAAAGGAGAAGGACGAGAAGGAGGGACGCTACGGTCCTCCTGGTTGCCGGCGAGGAGCATCTCGGGGGACCTCGAGCACGAGGAGCGGGGCTGGCTGCTCTGGTTGGAGGGTGACTATGGAGCTCAGGGATCGACGCAGAGAAGCCCGAAGGGATTTTGGATCGGGGGAAGGTGGAGGCTTGACTGGGTGGATCGGGCAGGGGAGATCCCAAGGGGGATTTGGTGGAATGGCGGCGGCGGCTGGGAGGATGGGACATCACTCCTCAATTTTAGGGTTGGACTATATATTTATAGCATATGTGTGTTTGGCTAGGGGCTAATCTGGATCCTTTGATCGAAATTGAGCGGTTGAGAATAAATGGCTTAGGGGAGTCCAACAAAGAATCGATGATATTAGAGGGATGTTTGGGGATGATCCGGACCCATCGGTCGTGACCGAGCGGGTTGGGTTCGGATAAGATTCGGACGCGCGCGACGGGTCTGAGGTTGTGCAGAGAGGTTAGGTGGTCACGGTCAAGAGGGAAGCGAAAACCCAATCGGTCTCGGAATGGTCAACGAACGCAACGGAGGGAAGCGAGGAGCGGCAACTACGAGCGGATGCAAGTTTTATGAAAACAATGCCGATGCAATGCGCAAGATGCTATGAGATGAGACGCATGAAAAGAACACAATGCAAAACAAAAGACAAAAACCCAACCACGAAGGAAATATCATATCGCATCTCCGGAAAAGGCAAGAGTTGGAGTTACAAATATGTAAAGTTGTATCTGGGGCGTTACATATGGGACAGAGCAAGACGATATTACTAGTTTCCATACATAACCATATTTACAGATAAATGGTCCAGGAAGGTGTTGAACTGGGTTTCGTCTTGGTCATTCCTGTACTGAATCCATGTTGGGAGGATACGTACATGACACCTGACGGCAACCACTGCCTCCGATACTAACTTGGCTGACTCTGTAGCATCACGTGGCCTTTTTAAACCTGCCTCAAAACGGATCTCCATTCTTTCTCCTCTAGATTTAGTTAACCTATTAAGCATTATCCCTGATGTTTGTTTCCTCTTGCGCCTAGGTGCTAGTCCAACAACGAACATAGGAAGTGTTAGTGTACATCAAACTGTGAGACTACATATAAAGAAGCATGCAACTGTAATCTACTCCAGGAACTACCTTCTTGCTGCTGCAGCTCACAAGGTTCATCTGATATTGCCAACTCGTCTTGTGTCAAGAGTGCTTGGGAAGTAGTGTCAGGTGGCAAGGGAGCTTGGGAACGTGCTGCTAGCTCAGTTGACGCACGAGTAAGTCGTGCAGCTGGTAGTACTGTGGTAGGTGTTGCAAGAACTAGGGTTGTCTCTGCTTGTTTGGTGGCAGCTATTTGTTTCTGTTTGGATTTTTTTTCAGCTCATGTAGCATGGGATGGCGTGTTTGTCGAATTTTCCGTTGGACTTTGACCTTCTATTGCACCATCAGTACCAGCAGAATCTGCAGGATTCATCCGCTTCTCATTCCCTGCCATTCTGTGTTTCTTCCTCTTTCTCTGTGCCATGTTAAGTCAAGCCGATAAGAAAAACGAATAACAATTTAGTTCTTCAGAACAAATTGATGTGTGATGCAGACAAACCAAACTTTGATGTTAGACAACCACATGATAGGAGGATGTAATATGTATGAAAAACAGGACGGAAGAGATAACCAGAACTATGATGTGTAAACTAAGAAGAAGACATTTCACCAAATTAGAAGCAATGGAATGGAAGATAGACACCATATGAAAAATGCTACAAATATCGCTCTGCCAAGTTAACAATGTCTCATCATAAATGGCGTTTAAACAAATGTGAAATAGTACAAGAAATAAATCATATGCAAGATGCAAACAACATCACACTACCATGTTAGAGGTCTCTCGTCATTAGTGCCATTGCATATTCACAACATTGCATATTCACAGCTTATGATGTGTAAACTAAGGAGAAGGCATTTCAACAAATTAGAAGCAATGAAAGCTAGACACCATATGAAAGATGCAACGAATATCACTCTACCAAGTTAAAACCGTCTCATCATAAGTTCCATTTCAACAAATTAGTAGTACAAGCTAGAAAAGAATGTGAGATGTAACCTATATCACACTCCAAAGTCAAACGTATCTTATGATAAGTGATTGTTGCAGGATACACAACAATAGTAATTTGATGTAAGAACATGGTGTGATAGACAAATATTGTATGTTCTAGAAACAGGAACACGTGTCTTATTCAAGTATAATGTGTAAAGTAAGCAGATGGAATTCAACAAGATTAGAAGCAATACAAGCTAGACATCACACATAACATGCAACCACATATAACAGTGCCAAGTTAGAGGGAGCACCGGTGATGCTGCACTAGGGGAGACGTGCTCATCATAAACACAGCTTTGTTGAGTGTCTATGCATGTGTTGTCTTGGAAATCATCTTGGGGGTGTGGAGGAGTAGAAACTGTAGAGGCCCTCCGTTCGGAAGGAGCACCTTTATCCGCTGCCTTGCTAACTTCCTTCCGCTTTATTGATTTTGAATTGTCAAGTAAAACCGACAAGAAAAAGCAATAAAATTCTCTCTTCAGAACTCATTCATGCATGATACTGACAATCACTACTTTGATGTAAGGCAAACACATGATACCAGGATGGAATATGTACGAAAAATAGGACGGCATGGCATGTTCACAACTGTTTGTGTAAACTAAGCAGAAACCATTCCAGCAAATAAGAAGCAATGCAAGCTAGACACCACATGAAAAATGCAACTAATATGACTCTGCCAAGTTAAAAGCGTCCCATCATAAATGGAATTTCAACAAATTAGAAGCAGCGCATGCTATAAATCATATAAAAGATGCAACTAATATCGCACTGCATATACTAAAGGTGTCTCGTCATATTGATTGATGTGGGATACAAAAAAAAACAATAGTTTTATGTAAGGACATGCTTAATAGACAGATGTACTATGTACTAAATATAGGAAGGCATGTCACATTAACAGGTATAATGTATAAGCTAAGCAGACTAGCACATGCAGTTTAACCAGATTGGAAGAATTACAATCTAGACACCATATGCAATATGCAACCACATATCACGCTGCCAAGTTAGAGCAAGCACCTGTGATGCTAGTGTAGGGGAAATGCTGTAATCAACTACAGAGCTACGTTCACTATCTTCATCTAGCATTTCTGTTTCTTGAGAATCATGTCGGGAGGCTGACGCTGCATTCTTCAAATAAGGAGTAGTCCCCTTGCCTGCCTGCCTCGTCATAAGTGATTGATGAGGGATACACAAGAACATTAGTTTGATGTAAGAACATGGTTAATACACAGATGTACTAGTATGTATCAAAAACAGAAAGGCATGTCATATTCAAAGGTATAATGTGTAAGCTAAGCAGATGCAATTTAACCAAATTGGAAGCAATACAAGCTAGACATCCGGCTGGAGTGGTGAGCATGATCATCTAGGACCTGAGAGCCTAGTGGGAAGCGGGCTGCTTCGCCTCCATCGCAGCTTTTTAGTTGGCTTCCAGGTGGTGCCTATCTTTGTTGGGCTTGTCACTAGCTCGGCCAGTGCCCTGACTAGCTATTTGTCTCACGGGATGGTGGTTCATGTAAAAAAATATCTTTCCTTATCAGACCGACTTCGGCCTTTCGAATACAAGCTAGACACCATATGGAACATGCAACGACATATGACACCGTGAAGTTAAAGCAAGCACCTGGGATGGTGGTTCATTGCAAGCGAGGTCATCAACTCCAGAGCTACGTTTACCGTCTCCATCTGCTGACACTACACCCTTTATAGCGCTATAATGTGTCGTGCATACCCGCGAAGAAAGCTGGCGCGACTTCTCTCTTTTCTTTGTTGCTTCTCTTTCGGCAGACTCTGAAATACCCTTGCATAAAAACACAATAGTGAGAGTATGGGTGAAGTGTGTGCAGAACTAGTGCACTGTAAAAGTAGCAGATAGTAGGTGGCTGAAAAATAAATGACATGAGACATATGATAGCTCTACAACATTGCATGGCAAACAAAATTAGATTCTACTCTGTATGATTTTGTAATATATGAGCACAGGAAATGCAGGTACTCGTCCAGCACACCACCACATGTGGTCATATCTAAGATAATAGTCGACTGAAAATAAATAGGCCAGTTGATTTTTTTAATGAACCGTCCGATCTATAAGGAACGGGCAGATGGCCTTCGTCTACCTCCCGCCAGTCACTGTTGACGATCTTTCTCGAACCGCCAGCGACCACTAGCCCAGACCCCTGCCTCCGCCGCCCCGCCCTCCCCGTGACCTCACACCACTGCCGTGCTTGGCACTGCCCCCAGGCCATCCTTTTAATCCCGGCCGACCTCGAGTCTCCAGATCAGGCGCTAGTAGATCTAGGCCGCACACGCCCCTAAGATAAACACCAAGGCGCTGCTTCCCCGACGTAATAGGCATACTAGCGCATGTTACGCTGGGGAATGCTTCCATTCCTGCGAATCAACTGGCCAGAAATTGAAATTCAGGGGGGCGACGGACCTCTAGCTAAGGTGACATAGTATATGAGGAGAAACCTTGTGCATCGTGAGTTACTAGGAACATCTAGTATGAAGAAGAAGCGGTCAACTAGTGTCTTCTGTGGGATGAATACCGTGCAAGCAGACACGTAAGATTTGCACAAATAAGGGAAGAGGAGTACCCGTATCGGTTGCCAGTGTGGTGTCGATATGTCCCAGCGATCTTCTTGTTTTTCCCGGGGGAACCGATGTTTTGGAGAGCCGTTGTTCCTTGGACAAACCCATGGCCAAATTGTTGTCTGTGTTGCCGTGGCTACATATCAGCGGAGGGGAAGCAGATCCGAGGCGGCGAAGGACGGCATAGCAGGAACAACTCCAGTGCGGTGGACGGTGGCGAAGTTGGAGCGGCAGCGGTGAGGCACAGGACGGCGTGGTTGAACTGGCTCGGGTATGGATTGCTCGGCCTCGGCTTCAACTACTATCCGTGGAGGGCGTTGCGGCTGAGGTTGCGGTGGACGCCGACGTTGGGGTATCGGCTCCAGCGTGATGGAGGAGGGCGGCGGTTGATTGGTGGGATGGGGTGGCGGACGGAGGACGTCGGGGTTTCGCGGCTGGTGGAGAGGTAGTTTTGGCGCCCACGGAGTACGAATGGGGAATCGGACGGGTGGGGGGGGAACCATGTTTCGGTCTGGGATGCGCTTGTTTTTGGCTTTTTTGAACAGAAGATGGGACGCGCTTGTTTGAAATTTGGGGAAAGTACAAACTTTGCCCCCCTCTTAAATTTCGGACCTACTGCGGGTCGGGGGTAGGATGGTAATCCCGGGTGTCCCAAATAGTGGGCGGGAGTGATTTCGGCCGCGCGCATGTGTGCTTAGGCGGCCATTGTGTATGAATGTTTTTCGGAGGCGGTTGCGTGGCGTCTAGATGAAGCTACAAACCTACCCCGGTTTAGACCTTTGGACGTCGGGCCGGTAGGTTTCACGGGTCGGAGTTATTAGAAAAGTAATTTCCTTGTACTACCAAACATTGGTCTCACGTGGTTTCGGGCGAGTAGAGGCTCTTTTGGCGCTTCGTTCGAAATTTTGAAACTCAAGCATTCATGTTTAGAGTACTCTTGAACTATGAGGATTGACCTAAATAGACAACGTTATATTTGACCTTGTATGTTTGAAAACCTCATTAAATTATCCGCTTCTTTTTGAAATTTTGACACTTGAAAATCCTGTAACTACGATTATTTTGGAATGGAGGAGCTAAATTTGAATCTATTTTGTACACGACTACATATGCTATTATGTACAAAATCATAGCAAATATTGGTGCCCCCATAATTTAGGTATGGTTTACAAATGCCATGATATCAAATTCAAATAATTGAATGGACTTCATGTTGAATTCGATTTTTTTAAACCACCTTAAGTTGAATTCAAATGTATGCTAGTTCATAGGTAGCTATTTATAATGTCCATTGTGTAACTTTTGTATGTATAATGTGCTTCACACACACAACATGAACTATACTCACGTTTATATTCGATTGCTAAAGTGATGCATTGTCTGGAGTTCAAAATACTAACTATGTGGATCAATTGTGTCGAATAATAACATAGACATGCTCAAATTCGATAGAAGCTAGATGTCTGACAGATCAATGACCGCTCCTGACACAAATTGCAAATATCATGATCCCATCCTAATATTTGGATAGAATTTATATCTTTAATCAATGTGTAGAGCAGTCTTTTACGTGTAGTTTCACTCTCCATCGGTGGTCTCTCACACATGCTCACACACTCTCTCCTGAGGAGTCTTTCTCACACACATGCTCTAGATATAACCCTCCCTCCCTCTCGTAACCATTTACAACTGTTTTCACTAACCTTTATCACAAGAACTCTTCCTCTTGCAAACATACACACACACAATCCTCATCGACCCTTTCTATATACATGGACCTGCCTACGCATCTCATGTACGCACATTATCTTTACGCCTGTCTCTCACGCATTGTCTCACACCTCTCTTCCTAATCGACGAGTATGATTCTACCAGAGCATTCTGTAGGATGCCCCTTAAAGTTAGGTTGGATGAATAGTAATATCAGAGATAAAGGGGTTACCTTAGTCCGAGAACCTAGGGTTACAAATCCTAGCCGGCTTTGTCAGTGGACACAGAGTCCTTCACAATTCTGCTATCTTTGTCTTGTACGACTACTCATCCATGGGTCTTCCTAAATGCGTCACGGGCCGACCAATGTGGCGCAGGACGAAACCGAACGAAGGGCCTCACCTCGACCCACCGGACCTCAAGCGGTGACACACCCTCTGCCCCCACGTCTCATTATCTTCTCACACCCACACATACCAACACAAACACCACACACACAGAAAATTTCTCCTGGTGCCTCTATTCCCTCCCCCCTTGCGTATACACACTCAATGGAATGGAACCTCTTGTCATGATGTCATATTCGTCTCTCTCTATCTCTCTCTCTAGACCACTCTCATTTCTCGTGCTATCTCTCCTACGCCCCCCCGTTGGCCCCTCTATCCATGCCTCTCTCGAATACGTAATACACACACATACCTCTCTAGGCCTCGCCAAATGCATCAACTACACATTCACACATGTTACATCACGTACCCCATTGATCTAAAAAGCCCTCTCTTCACGTTTATTTCGCATACAACATTCCTTTTGAATAAAGTGTGGCCAAAAAATTATTTTAGAGTTTCAACATATATACAACATTACAAAGTTATATGGAGGAGTACGAACGCTAATTTGCATTGCATGGTGCCCACAATGATATTTATTCCGCACTGTGAATTTTTATATTTTTATACTATATACAAAGTTAGTCATAATAAAGAGAAACTAAGAGCATCTCTCTCTCCATCGCATACCCCCCCTTGTACGCCCCTTTCACGTATGCACACAAAACTATCTCCAGGTCCTCTAAAAGTAAGTCCCCAGAAAATTCACGCATGTTTCATCTTTCTCTCGCGATATATGCAATGACGATCATTGGATTTGAAGAGAAAGCACGAAAGGTACATTGGACTTCAGAATCCACTCATTACGGTCACCATTTACGTTTAGTGGTTATTATACAGTCACGGGCTCACCGTACAACTCTGTGTTTGCTCATAACATGACTAGTTGACCAGTTAAACGCTCCACGTGGCACCTCTAGTGTTGCATCACATTATCTCACTACCATCGTGCCCACCTGTCGACTTGTATCTACTCTACATCTACACTCTTATAAAATACATAAAATACACTCTTATAAAAAACAGAGTTGGTGATGGTGGTGTGCCTGCCATCCTGCAATATAGGTCGTCCGATTTATATCTGACGGATAGGAAAGGAACCATGGCAATTTTGCAAAAAGGTACCCACACACCTCTCCACATTTGCAAATAAGGCCTTCCCTCGTTCATCATTTTCTCTCACAAGATAAACAAGTCATACAAATGCATCTTGATGTTACGTGCAACGCACGGGCATCTTGCTAGTAAGAATGAAAACAAACGACAAACAAATATTTGGACGGTGGTTTGAAGTCATGACCGCGGGCACAACAGACAAGGTGGCCTTGTATTGGTATGCTAAGCCGTCTGTTTTAACACACATGAGCTGGTGTGGTGATTATATACACACGCACGCATGCACACGAACTGCATCCATGCAACACTCACACAAACACATGCACCCACGCATGCATGCAACACTCACACGTACACACCCAGCCACGCACGCACGCAACACTCACACGCACACACGCACGCATGCATGCACACACCAGTACACCACACGACCAACACACACTGTCACGCTCAAGTGCTCAACCTACACATGCATGCACACACATCAGGCCCTGACAGATACATACACAACCAGGTGATTCCCGCGCACGGGTTGGAGCCTTGTCGGGCCTGCGTAAATTTGTCTTTATCTGACCTTTTCCTATGCAAACTGATAGGTGGGACCCACAAGGAACATGGTCAATTTAACTAGTTAACATGGCGCCATGCATACTATTTGGCCAATCAATAGAGTGCAATCCGATGCTGAACTATGAGCAAGTGACCGTATAATCACCACAAAACGTATATAGTGACCATAATCAGCTTATTCTGAAGTTCGGTGACCGTATTACGCTTTTCTCTCTGTAGGCCCTCCAAAACTACATCTCTACACGTTCTCGCATGTTACATCTAACAACTATGCAATACAGCACTACTACTACACTCTAACACAATAAATCATACGTGTTTTTAGTTTTACTAGATATCATATTGTTACTTATAATTATTCAGTTTGCATACATTAAAATTGCCTTTGAAATGTATGGCCAGTATCATCTACCGTGCAGGAAAAATCCCGCCCTTTCCTGTTTAATCGGTTTTGTATCGATGGATTGTGTGAAACAGCAAAACTATAGTACTATACAGTACAAGTGACAGTTCACTGGGCCATCGTGTCATCTACTCCTCCGTCGTAAGAGTGGAGCGCTCGCTTTCATAAATCTTCTAGTCCCTTTCGCCGACATGTGGGACATCAAGCTACCGGGTCCACGTGCCATACCGGAATACAGTGCAGAGCAGCCGGGGTAAAGCACCCCAGTCATGGCGCCGGCGTAGTAATGAGCAATGAGGCGTCAAATCACAAAGCTGCACCTTTCCCACAGTTAAGTTGAAGGTACAAAGTAATAATGCTAAAAAATAGAAGTTGGAGGGACGAAGCAACCATCACTTCACTCGTTGCTGAATCCGCTTCTCCCTCATCTTCTTCAACTTAACCACGTGTTGCTTCTGCCGTTGTTCTGCCTCATGTGGGACGCGGATCGGCTTGGTAAAGCACTGACACGTGGGACGCATGTTAGCAAACCGCTAGGACAACGTCCTCCAAAAATAAGAAGCCTAATCCTAGACTTACAAAGGGCTACATAGCTGCTATGTATACTTTCCATCTAATCTATATATGCCCCCCTGATTTTCAGGTGGGGTGGGCCTAATCCTCTCCTTTAATCCAATCAAATAGTCACACATCACATCAGTTTGTAACTTTACATAAACCATTACGTGGATGTAGCATTGCTCAAATAAGAAACCTCCCCCGCCATCCGCGCGGCAAAATCACCTCCTTTTTACTAATCTTGATTCTATAATTTTTTAGATCAATATAATTGAGATTTGTATAGATAGCACACAGGAGCAAAACCAAGTGGTATGGTTAAGGGCATCCACAATGTGTAGCCAAATGTGAAAATAGCTTTTGGCATCGTGGAAACCATTGCAGATGGTGTTGCCAAAGCCAAAAAGAGGGAACCGAAGCTCCCTGATTGATTGATTGAAGGAATAGAAAAATGCAACGTCTCTCCTCTTTCTCCCATGCTTGGACGCATGTAGTACAGTATAGAGCACATAGTGTACTCCCCTGTCCCTTCTATCACAAATCACAAAGCAGTGAGGCGTCAAATCACAAAAGCACGGACGAAGCAACCATCATTTCACTCTTCGCTGACTCCGCTTCTCCATCGTCTTCTTCGAGAAACCATCTCACCGCACTAGTACTCCTAGTAGTACTAGTAAAGGACTTCCTGGATGCAAATAAGGCGGTTGTCTCGTCTTGCAGGCAGCACTTGCGAACGACTTACCGCGGTCTCCCTCAATGGTGTTCTTCGTCGAACGCACTTCGCCAAACCACAAAAAAAAGATATCGTCGATGTCACCGCAATGGGGAAGGAAGTCAAATATAGTTACTACCTCCATTTTTTTTGTACACAAGTCCAGTATATCAAAATTACAATTTACAAAGGGCCAGTAACACTAATCGAGGCAAAATTGATGGGGTTAGCAACCAATGACATTAATATCCCCTGCATGCATGCGGAAGTGAGAAGGTTGGTTTGCATGGCGCTGCATTAATCAAGCGATGAGGAGTGAGATGGTTAGCTCTTTGGTCTTTGGAGAAAAAAATACGCATTAATTGACACATGAAACGAGGATTTGTATCGATTAAATCCCGCGAAGGAAAACCCCGCCTTTCTTTTTTTTAACACTAGTACTCCTAGTACGTACATACTTATCATGTTTGGGTCTAGGCCTTGCATTGCCAAACTTCGCCACACATTTTTGCCAAGCTTGCCTAAAGTTTTCAAAATGAGAAGGAGGTACACTTGCGCACGGCTGTCGCGGTCGCACCGCACCCTCACACGGTCGCTCCTGCACGCCGCGGTCGCACCGCACCCTCACAAAGTCGCTCTTGCACGCCGCAAACCCAACCAAGGGAATGCACCCTCACTAACACGTGGTGTCGCATGTGAACAAACCAAATTCAGCCATCCTATCGCTGACACATAATTTTCATTCGTAGAGTATGTTTATCCAACCGCATGTTGGGGAGTATCCGTACGGCCCGTGCGGTGGTCTGTTGGGGAAGAAGAAGAGGTGAGGAAGAAGGAAAGAAGGGTTAGGAGACGTAGGATATTCATCCAACCACCTGAAATGGTAGACTGACCCAAGTCAGGCAACTTTCATAACAAATATATGTTTTTACACAGCAAAAGATCCATAAAAACAACAATATAAAGAAAAACTATAACTACTCGCGGAAAGAGACAGCCTCGTCGTCTTTGGCTGCCGACGCGAACCAGCCGACGTGTGTCTCCGCACCGTGGTTGTCCTCAGCCTCCAACTACTCATTCAAGCGAAGCGTGCGGGAGCTCTGCACGGACGAGAGCACAGCCCGGTTCAAGTCGAGGACGTCCGGTTCCGCCTGCAGGAGGGCCTCGATGGCAATGGCATCCACGCACTCTGTGTCGGGTCGAGCCTCCGCCGCCCGGTTCAAGTCCAGGACGTCTAGTTCCGCCTGCAGGAGGGCGTCGATGAGAGCGGCATCCGCGTGCTCCGCGTCGAGTCGAGCCTCCACCGCCCGGTTCAAGTCCAGGACGTCCGGTTCCGCCTGCAGGAGGGCGTCGATGAGAGCGGCATCCGCACGCTCTGCGTCGAGTCGAGCCTCTGCCGCCCGGTTCAAGTCCAGGACGTCCGGTTCCGCCTCCAGGAGGGCCTCGATGGCAGCGGCATCCGCGCGCTCCGCCTCAAGTTGAGCCTTCGCCGCCCGGTTCACATCCACGACATCCGGTTCCGCCTGCAGGAGAGCCTCGATGGCAGCGGCATGCGCGAGCTTCGCGTCGAGTTGAGCCTCTGCCTCCCGGTCCTCCTTTAGTATCGCCATGTTGAACCGCTGGACCGCTTGCACCATGGGGGACTCGGACACCGGCACGAAGTCGACGTCCATCGTCTCATACCCATCGGGGGCCTTCTATGCTGCGACCTCCGCCATGAACATTGGATCGGCTTCCTCCTCCTCGTAGCTTGGCTCCAGAGAACTCGGGGATTGGCCCTCCGCAAAGCGAGCTTGGAACGAAAGTCTGTGGTGCCGACCGCCGCTGCGATTTCTGCGCGGCGCTCTGGCGTCAGGATCTTGTAGTAAGTGATCTTGCGGCGCACCATGGCTTTCCGGCGAACAAGGGGACGCTTGATGCGGGCTAGGGGATCGAAAGGTGGGGGAATGGGCTGGAGATTTGGTGTGGTTTTAGGGAAGTGGCTGGCGTAGGCCGAGCAGCGAAGGTTCTGGTGTGAATAGTGGTTCTGGTGATGACCGGTCAATCGGTTTTGACTGTACATCGCTCTTGTCGCGTTCGCGTTGTAGCCCGGCACGCTGGACCCTCCACGTCGCTCATCGAATGGAACGCGCTTCGTCTTGTGGGACCGCAATTGAGAGCAAACCGACGTCCCTCCCCCTCCCCCGCCCGCATCATTTATTATACCACCACTCCCTCCGTTTTATGCGGAGTAAATAAAAACATAGGGAGTATACTACGGATGAGGATCCCCTGACGTGGCCGAACCCATTGAGTAACTAACATGCGGGGCCTAGCAAGCATGGGGTCTGCCAGTAAGTGACCAAAAGGGAGGGTAAGGCACGGATACCTACGTCATAGGATCCACTTCCAGTATACTACTTTGACCAAATGTTAGAGTAATAATATATGACATGCAACTTACACAAATGTTAGAGTAATAATATATGAGATGCAACTTACACAAAGCATACTGGGTCTAATGCGTTTTTCGAGGCTAACTTTGACCAATTGTTAGAGTAATAATATATGACATGCAACTTACACAAAGCATACGGTCAAATTCGTATGTGAAAGGAGTTTGCAATGATATAATTTTCACATTATACATCTCATGTACTATTAATCTTGTCAATAGTCAAATTGGAAACCATCTCGAGTACAAATCTAGGAGTACGTACGAATCTAACAATATTGATTGGGCATTGTTGAATGTTGATACCTTTTTTTTATCAAAGTAGAGATATTTTGACTACACATAAAACTTATATGTAAACTAGAAAGGATAGGAGGGAGTATATTTTACGTTCAAAAACGAAATTGAATAACCTTTATATATGATTTGCGGATGCTATGATCACCGGTTCAAAATTTTGAATCCGCCTTAGGTATCACGTGCCCCCACTCGTTCCCTCTCGATTTCATCTCGGGGTCCGGAGATCTATTGAAAGAGGACTAGGGTGGGTACATGCGAATGACAATCGATGGAATGTTCAAATGAGGCATGCGGGAGGATGGACTCGACTGGAGGGCGACATGATAGATGGAGAAGAGGGTTGGAGAGGAATGAGAAATAAGCAAACACCACATGATTGTACTTGAATGGCTCAAATAAACAACAAGTTGTCTCGCTTGGCCTACATAGTGAAAGGCCTAATGCACAACGCGGAGCACTGACGCTTGAATATGGCCGGGAAAACAGGGAAACCGACATGTGGGGCACACCCGTCGGGACGACGTAGCGTGGACTAGTCCAATGGAGGAGCTGGACCACGACCTCCTCGCCACCGACAACCGTTCATGTGGGTCATTGGGGCCAACAACGGGGCGCAGCTCCAGCACCGCCTCTGGACACGGCGACCGCGGTGAGCGACACGCTCATATCGTCGCTAGACACAGTCAGTTTCAGTGTGCCGAGGGTGGCGTTTGGTTTGTTCCCAAGGTTGCCCCATCAAAGCATTGGGTAGCCAAAATTTTGGTTGAGGTATTGGTTGCCCATGATTTGGCCAACATTGGCAAGAAAAATGAACTAGAGTTGGCTAGAGTTCATTGGCATGCCAAAGAAATGGCAACCATCCAAACAAAGACCAATCTTTGGGTCATGACCAAAATTTTGGTTGAGGTATTGGTTGCCCATAATTTGGCCGACATTTGCAAGAAAAATGAACGAGAGTTGGCTAGAGTTCATTGGCATGCCAAAAAATGGCAACCATCCAAACAAAGACCAATCTTTGGGTCATGACCAAAATTTTGGTAAGGTGCACTTTGGCCACAATCCAAACACACCCCAACACCCGACTCATCGAGGATGCACGGGGCGCCGCGACGCGTCCGCAGAGTGGTGTAGCGCGGCCAACTGCATTCTCTAGACTCGAGACCATGCCGGGTCGTCTTGCTTTTTCAATTACATGCGGGGATCGCATGTGAGCAAAGGGCATCTCCAACATTGCCACGACCGCAACTGACTACCCTGGCACACCAAAACCCTCGTCCCTCACGCCATCGCGCTGTGCGTTCCCAGCCGGCGCCAGCTGCCCGCGTTCATGCCGCCCGTTTGTATGTCGTCGTTGAGAGGCTCGGTGCCCGAGGAACCAACTCCGGCGACTTAATGACGCACCCGGACGCTTGGCCTCACCGAAATGCGCTACTTAAAGCGGCAACGCCCAGCTAACCTCCACACCATAGCGCATCGTCCTCCTACCTAGCACCACATCCGCCATGACCGCAAGTGCGAACGCTCTGCAGGAGAGCTTGTCTTCGGGGATGAAGCTCGAGGTCGCCGCCCTCACTCAAGTCACCTCTCGCGACGCAATAGCGGCGTAGCCGGACGCGGACACGACCGCACAAGCGGTGGCCACGCTGGCGGCCGATGACAGGAGCACCGTCAGCCACGCATCCTACTTGCCGCCGTCCAACGTCCGGCACCGCCGAGGTCGGGGACTCCTCCGAGGATGAGTAGGGCATGGGAGGCGGCAGGGCATGGTGTGCCAACTGGCCGGTCCATATCCCGTGTTCTACTCTTCCTCGCCGGAGACTGCACCTTCACTTCACGGGTCCTTAACCCCGCCCTCGTACATAGGGTCGCAGATGGAGGACGTCGGTCACCGCCATAGAATAGGTTTAGGGTCGGGTTTCTTTTATTTTTCTGTCCTATAAAAGTTTGAAATGTAATGAAAATCTATCGTGTTTGCATTAATCTTGGCCGGTGTATATGAACTTTCACAATAATATACATATTATAGGAGTACTAGCAAGATGCTCGTGCATTACACGGAAGATCATGATCTTGTGGGAGAAAAGGATGAACGAGGGAAAGCCTTATCTGCAAATGTGGAGAGGAGTGCGGGTAAATTGTCATAGTTTCCTTCCTATCCGTTAGATATAGATCGGACGACCTATATTGCAGGATGACAGGCACACCATCATCACCAACTCTGCTTTTTATAGAACCGAGACAAATCTAAGATGCGAAGTAAAATAAACACATAGGGTCTATACATACACAAATTATCTTAGGCACTCCAATAGTACGTCCACTACACATTCACGCATTTCACATCTTTCTACATCTATGGGAACCTACGAAAGGGTTAATGTAAATTGCCTCTCTCTCTCCTCCCCTGATTTTCCTGGTGGTGGGCCCCTCCCTCCCCCCAATCTACAATCAACAGCCCACATGTTTCACATTACGTTAATTACGTAACTGGGATTACATAGGTGTAGCATTACTCGTCCTAAAAAACCCAACTAAGCCAACCTCCAAGCATATCGCGCGGGAAAAGACCCGGCCGCGCCATTTTTGTTGGGATTACCGGATTACTAGTAGTAGTATCGATGGATCGCGCGAAGCAACAAAAAAAATTGAGGGGGCGAAGCACCTAGTTTAAAAGGAAAAAAGTTGGTACACTCACAGCACTCCTGTCGCGGTCGCATTGCACCCCACACACGTTCGGTCCTGCACACGGCTCACGCAAACGGAGCGCGCTTCGGCTTGCCTCTTCACTAACACGTGGGACTGCACTTGGAGAAACCGACCATGCGCCAAACTCCCCCCGCCAACCGCGCGAAAATCCTCCCCTCCCCCCATCGGTGTCAAAACCGGTGGATCTCGGGTAGGGCGTCCCGATCTGTGCATCTTAGGCTGATGGTAACAGGAAGCAAGGGACACAATGTTTACCCAAGTTTGGGCCCTCTCGATGGAGGTAAAACCCTACTTCCTGCTTTATTAATATTGAAGATATGTGGAATACAAGAGTAGATCTACCACGAGAACATAGAGGCTAAACCCTAAGAGCTAGCCTATGGTGGTATGATTATAATTGTGATCGGCCTTCTAAGGGCCATGCTCTCCGGTTTATATAGACACCGGAGAGCTAGGGTTTACATGGAGTCGGTTACAAGGAAGGAAACATAATATCCGGATCGCCAAGCTTGTCTTCCATGCAAAGGAGAGTCCTATCCGGACACGAGCTGAAGTCTTGAGTCTTGTATCTTGATGCTTCTCTAGTCTAGACGATGAATATAGTCCGGTTGTCCGGATACCCCCTTATCCAGGACTCCCTCAGTAGCCCCTGAACCAGGCTTCAATGACGATGAGTCCGGCGCGCAGTCTTATCTTCGGCATTGCAAGGCGGGTTCCTCCTCCGAATACTCCAAGGTTATTATCGAACACGTAGGCCGTGTCCAGATCTGCAAAATGATCTTCACATACCACCGTAGAGAGAATGATACTCCAGCTGACAACTTTTAGACGACGTGACATGCCATTAGGGCCAGGTCATTATTCGAACCGTTTTTTCACAACCAGCCACACCGCCTATTGCGAGGCGGTTTCCTTGACACGCCTGTCATAGCAGAGATCATGTCCCCTTATCGCGGGATTCTCATCAATACGGGTATGGGTAATCCCCCCGTGCCATCAATCGTGGCGCTTGGGAAGTAAGCGATTCTCAATAGGCTAGTGGGGAGGCGCACCGCTTTCGTCGCCTCTATAAAGGGATAAGAGTTCCTCATTTTTACCCACGCCTTCTTCCTCCCTCGCATACTCTTTCCCCCTCAAGCTCCAACGCCCTAGTCCAGGTCTTCTCCGCATAGTTAGTCATGTCCGGAGCAGGAGGCAAGTGGGTGGCTTCCACCGCGACAGAGAAGAAGATTGCGAATCTTCGGGCGGCCGGATACTTGGCCACAGACATAGCACACCGACTACCAGACAAGGGGCAGGTCTTTCCAACTCCAGGACCCCATGAGAGGGTCGTGTTCCTCGCCCACTTTGTCCGTGGACTAGGGTTTCCACTCGACCCCTTCGTCTGCGGGCACATGTTCTACTATGGGCTATACTTCCATGATCTAGCTCCAAACTTCGTCCTCAACATCTCGGCATTCATCATCGTATGCGAGGCTTTCCTCCGCATCAAGCCTCATTTCGGCTTGTGGCTGCAAATCTTCTGTGTGAAGCCGAAGATCGTGAGTGGCCAGCAAGCGGAGTGCGGAGGAGCCATGGTGGGTAAGATGCCTATGGTCACCTGGCTTGACGGCTCCTTTGCGGAAATCGTGAAGGGGTGGCAATCAGGGTGGTTCTACATCACCAAGCCACGCGGCGCCAACTGGGCAACAGCCCCCGAGTTCCGATCCGGAACCCCTATGCGGCTCACTTCCTGGGAACGGAAGGGCCTGTCCTGGGGCGAATCTACAGAGCTGACCGGACTCAAAACCAGCATCAAGGGCATGAAGGACAAGAAAATCAAGCTTGTCAATGTGATCCAGGTCATGCTCATTTGCCTGATTCTGCCATGCCAAAGGCGGGCATTCAATCTATGGGAGTTCGTTCCAGCCGAACACCAGACGCTTCAAAGGCTCTATGGCATGAAGCACAAAAAGGCATGGAAGGTGTTGTTCAAGGCTTCCGAAGTACCTCCTCCTATATCCGAGGACCGCGGGCTCCACGCCGCACGGCAACCTACTCAGGTGAGTTCTAAGGTCATCACCAAATTTAGTCCTTCCCAGTATAATTAAGGGGGGAACCTCGAGTAATTGTGTGTATTTGTTTCAGGATTATGTGGAGGTGGCGGAGCGGATTGACTGTCCGGCACCGCTGCCGGAAAGCCCAGCTAACGCTCTCCTGACGGAGATGCTGGCTCCGGCACCCTACAAGGGGCCGGAGAAGAAGGCCAACAAGAAGGCCCTGGGGACCCGAAAGAGTCTCCGGTGTAAGGCTACGCCAGAAGCCTCGTCCAAAGAGGACGAGGAAGACTCCTCCCCGAAAGGGAAGAAGGAGAAGAAGAAGAAGAAGAGGACGCCCTATCCGGATAGGATGGGGGGCCTGAGACGGCGGACCAGGGGACCGGGAGAGGCCCCCGGCGCAAGGCCACCATACCCTTGTCGTCTGACAATGACGAGGCAGATTCCTCCCGCGGAGGCGGGGATGAACAAGAAGAAATACCACCTCCCCATGTCGGGGGAGGGAAGAAGAGGAAGGCCGCCCCGATGGGGGAGACTGAGACATCCAAGAAGGGAAAGGTGTCCCTTCCGGACTACTCCGCCACCGCCGCCGATAGCAAGGAAGGGTGCCTGCCCAGGAAGAAGCCCCTGGTGCGATCGTAAGTGTCCGCATTCCATCGTAATTTTCGCTTCATAATTTTGTTTATAATGCCGAACTTGTATGCAGTCCGGCCAGGGCCCATCCGGGAGTGTCGTCTTCGGACGGGTCCTTGAGTGAGTCAGCAATGAACTCACTCCCGACGGCCACGTCTCCTCATCCTGCGGACGACACGGAGGTGTTGTCCCGAAAGCTCCCGACGATGGCGGAGGTGGCCCTGGAGGCGCCTCAAGGCGGCATCCCAGGTGTCAGACTCGCGGGGTTCAAGGTCCCCGCGGATCGTGTCGATGAGAGCCACGGCAAGCCGGGCTCTCAGCCGAACACTGTTTGGGAGCCTTCAGTGGTTCCAGACTTAGGCGGGCAGCCCCTCGTTATGGAGGGAGGGCCATCTGTATCAAGGACTTCCGTTGCGCCCTAGGCGCTGGATTGTCTGCTGGAAGCGCTTCGAGGCGCTTCCCTAGATGAAGAGCACCGTACTCTCATGAGTCTGGTGATTCAGAAGGTTTCGTCCGCCAAGAGCGGACTAACCGAAGCCTGCACCAGCCCCCTAACAGGCTTTGAGTTAAGCAGTAAAAATATGTGAAGTTGCTACCTGATAGGTAGTAGCCCCTGATACTCTGTTTGGTGTTCGAAAGAAATACCAAACGGAGGGTCAATTATAATGCGCAGGAGTTTGACAATAAGTTTGAATTGAAATAAACAGGCTACGCTGCTGGCCGCTGCTGCTCGCACGGCCGAAATCACCGGCCTAACGCAGGACTTAGAGCGGATGCAGGGAGAGCTCGGCCTCACGAGGAGGCAGCTCGAGGAGAGCAAAGGTGAATGATTCCCCTCTCTCATATAATGAATAGTAAATAAAATTTGATTATGTTAATGACAAGACAACGTGATATGGTAACAGAGGCCACCACCGAAGTGGCGTCTCTCAAGAAGGCGCTGTCCGAGGCCGAACACAAAGCGGCCTTGGAACTCAAGGAGCACAAAAAGCAAGAGGCCCAAGTGGGCGAGGTACAAGAAGAGCTCCAGGAGCTCGGCAAGAAGCTCGAGTCTGCGGAGCGGGAGCTTAAAGCAAAGGAGGCAGAGCTTGCGAAGGCCCTTACAAATACAAAAGACGCCAAGTCCGAAGCTGAGAGGGCTCAGCAAGAGATCCAGGAGGCCAAGAAAATAGCGGCGGGTAAGAAATTTTTTATGCAAAGCAAACATGTGGAGGAGGCGTTTCTTTTACTTACTCGAATCCGGAGCTCTCCAGGGGCATTCACAGACCTGCCACACAGCGTATCAGATGTCGCGGAGTTCTACCGTGCCCAGGAGGGGAGCTCAACGGATAAGTTGTTCTGGTCCCACTATGCTGGGGCCAAACATGCAACGCCTCTGAGTGACCAACTAAAGCAGTTGGTCGAACTCCACAAGGCGGCCGAAGTGGCTATGAAAGATCTCATAGTCCGGATATGACCTGGTGAGCTTCTGCCCACCAGCTACTTCGGCCTGATCAAGCGGATGGTGGATTCCTATCCGCGACTGGAAGTCATCAAGCGATCCGTTTGCATTGAGGGTGCCCGTCGGGCCCTTGCCCGCGCCAAGGTGCATTGGGGCAAGCTAAATGCGGAGAAGCTGGTGAAGTACGGGCCGCTGGAGGGCAAGCCACATCGCGTCCCCGAGAAGTATTATGATGGCATTATGAAGGGTGCTTGCCTCGTGGCCGATGAATGTACCAAAGTCATAATTTTTGAATGAATTCACTTCTGTCATGTTTGTAATTTAAAGACGAAGTTACTTGCGCTATGTAGCGCTTTTGTGATTTAAAATATTACCTTCTGTGCAGATGTTTATCAAATTCTGAAAGTAGGCCAGTCGTCGGCTTCCGCCCCTATGTAACTAGTACTGGGGTGTTCGTGGAAAACCTGGACACTCTTTATCCAAATGTTTGGTCCCTTAAGGAGGTGTCCAGCGTAGCGAACCGGGCAATCGGACTATAGGGCTTTATAACCTTCACTTAGCCATAGAAGTCTATGATTTTAAATTTCGGTGAAGCCCCTAGAATCCGGAAGGCCGTATTGGGGCGCTATACACGCCTATATCGGACAAAGCCGAATTAACGCCTAAAGCCGAAAAATCTTTAAGGATTTTAAGACCTCTCGAACAGCGACCAGTCTCTCGCCACATCATGTCGGACAGTTTTGTGCTTTCTCTACTGAGGTGCTCGTCCGGAAGAACCAGGGCACAATCGCAGTAGTTCTCCCTGCAGTACCTTAGCTGAATTAACGGAACGTAAGGCACCAAAGTAAGGGAGCCGGGCTATCCCAACCGTAACCCAAGACATGATTTGGAGCTGATGCATATAATGCTATAAGTTCGAGGTGCCGCACTATTGAAAGTGTTCGGACTTGACTTGCCGTATTATGGGGTACCATAAGAAGCCCCTGGCAAACTACGCGTACCAAAGTGTACGGATGCAAAATTAAATAGACATTTATAAAAAATGCTCAAATAAAAATAATTAAGCTGACGCTATATGTGGTCTCCCATTGATAAATAATATGTTTAAGCATATGTTTACAATGTATGCATTAGGTGGAGACAAACAGGATTATTTGACATATCCTATCCAGGGGCAGGCTACGTACAGATAGATAAAGCAGGAACAACAATCATAAATAGATTCCACCTGGGTGTTTCCTACTGTGCCCAAAGCATGTTGCCTCCTGGGTTTCCTCTCCTATGTAAGTCTGACAATCCGGCTATTCTGGAGAAGCTGCACTAAGGCAATGTCCTTAAGGGTGAATGGAAAGGTTATGAAGTGATACTGTACTGTTGACTGAGCCCCTGATATGCCTCCGCATGTGCCCATGGTATTTTGAGTGCGTAATTGTGTACGCGAGGCATGAATGCTGCTTTGATGGGATTTGAGTGGAGGCCGGACTGCTAGTCCTGCTCTTGTCGTGCCTGTTGATCTTGCTACGAGGTGTTCTGCCCTCGCTTGACAGAGCTTGAGGTTGTCGTCGATGGATTGGTGGTTTGCCGAAGGAGGCTGCATTGTACTTCTGCCGCAAGGGCTGCAGTATGTTCTTCTCTACGGAGAGAGCGGTCCATGTTTCCATTGACTGTTATGACCCCGCGCGGGCCTGGCATCTTGAGCTTAAGGTATGCATAATGTGGTACCACATTGAATCTAGCAAATGTGGTTCGCCCGAGCAGTGAGTGGTAACCACTGCAGAAAGGGACGATGTCGAATATTAGCTCTTCGCTTCGGAAGTTATCCGGAGATGCGAAGACCACTTCCAATGTTATAGGGCCCATACAGCGGGCCTCTACTCCAGGAATGACACCCTTAAAGGTGGTTTTGGTGGGCTTAATCCTTGAAGGATCGATGCGCATTTTGCGCACTATGTCCTGATAAAGCAGGTTCAGGCTGCTGCCTCCGTCCATAAGGACTCTTGTGAGGTGAAATCCGTCTATAATTGGGTCTAAAACCAATGCGCCTGAGCCACCGTGACGGATGCTAGTAGGATTATCCCTATGATCAAAGGTGATCGGACAAGCTGACCATGGATTGAATTTGGGGACGACTGGCTCCATCGCAAATACATCTCGCAGTGCTCGCTTCCGTTCCCGCTTGGGGATGTGGGTGGCGTAGATCATGTTGACCGTTTTCACCTGGGGGGGCAAATTTCTTCTGCCCCCCTCCCCCCCCCCATGTTCGGACGTCAGGGCTCATCGTCATCGTCGCTGTGCAGCCCCTTGTCCTTGTTTTCGGCATTTATTTTGCCAGCCTGTTTAAAGACCCAGCAGTCTCTGTTGGTGTGGTTGGCTGGCTTGTCTGGGGTGCCATGAATTTGGCACGAGCGCTCCAGTATACGGTCCAGACTGGACGGTCCTGGATTGTTATGCTTGAATGGCTTCTTCCACTGACCGGATTTCAATCCGCTAAATCCGGCATTGACCGCCGTATCCTCGGTGTTGTCGCCGTTGTTCCATCGCTTGTGTCTGTTGCACCGTGGCTTGCCATTATTGTCCCGGACATTTGAAGTTCCAGAATGTGGCGTAGTGCTACTGCAAGCCAACCAGCTGTCCTCGCCCGCGCAAAAGCGGGTCATTAGTGTCGTAAGAGCTGCCATGGACTTGGGTTTCTCCTGGCCGAGGTGTCTGTCGAGCCACTCGTCACGGATATTATGCTTGAAAGCCGCCAGGGCTTCGGCGTCCGGACAGTCGACTATTTGGTTCTTTTTAGTTAAGAACCGAGTCCAGAATTTCCTGGCTGATTCTCCGGGCTGTTGAGTAATGTGGCTCAAGTCATCGGCATCCGGAGGTCGCACATATGTGCCCTGGAAGTTGTCAAGAAATGCGTCTTCCAGATTTTCCCAACTGCCAATGGAATTTACGGGCAGGCTGTTTAGCCAGTGCCGGGCAGGTCCTTTGAGCTTAAGGGGAAGATACTTGATGGCATGTAGATCATCTCCGCGGGCCATGTGAATGTGGAGAAGGAAATCCTCGATCCATACCGCAGGATCTGTGGTGCCATCGTATGATTTGATGTTTACGGGTTTAAACCCTTCTGGGAATTCATGATCCATCACTTCATCAGTGAAGCATAGGGGGTGTGCAGCGCCTCTATGTCGGGCAATGTCACGGCGCAGTCCGGCTGCGTTTGACTGGTTGTATTCGGCCCGGCCGGATTTGCTGTTAGTGTATCCGATATGACGGTCATCGTCATGTGCTTCAGCGCGCCCCGTGATCCGTAGATCGATCTTGGTTGTCCTGCGGCATTATCCAGTTTATCGCGCAGGTCCTGAGTATTGCCCCGGACCGTAGTAAACCGGCGCGGGGGTACAGGCTGGTATTTCGGCTGATATGCTGTTTTGTCCTGACCTCAAGGCGGTCGGTCAGCCGTGGGGTGCTCGAATCCATATTCCTCGGCTGCCAGGACTTCTGTCCATCTGTCTGTGAGCAGATTGATCAGCTTGGAGCTGCTGCTGCTTCTTCTTCAGGCTTCTCGCAGTGGCAATAAGCCGGCGCTTGAAGTGCTCCTGCTCTGCGGGGTCTTTGGGTACGCCGAACTCGTCGTCGCCGAGGCTAATGTCGTCTTCGGAGAGGGGCATGTAGTTGTCCTCCTCCGGATACCCGTCCGTCGCCTGTTCATCTGGGCTGTCATGCCCGTCTTCCTGTTTGGCCTGCTCGAAGGCGGGCTGTTCGGGGTTGTATTCATCGTCGGCACCGTCCGGATTATTATCATCTCCGGTGCCGGTATTGCCTTGGCGGGGCTTGGAGCGGCGCTGGCGACGCCCATGCTTTGCTTTCTTCTTGGAGGGGTTATCCTCTGTTGCCTCATCGCCGTTGGTTTCTTTCAGAGTGTCCACCATATATATATATCATATGAAGAGGTGGCTGTCCACCGCCCCGTGAGCGGTGGCTCATGTATGTCTCTTGCATCGTCGTCCATACCGTCGATGTCTTTTAAGTCAAAGTCGAGCGCGTCGGTTAAATCATCGATCGTGGCAACAAAGTGGGTGGTGGGTGGGCAGCGAATTCCTTCATCGCCTGCTTCCCACTCAAGCCGGACATAGTTCGGTCCAGAGCCTCCTGCCAAAGAGAGAGACTTCAATGAGTTTAGCATGTCGCCAAAGGACGAGTGCTGAAAGATGTCTGTAGCGGTAATCTCCATTACCGGAGCCCAGCCTGGCTCGGCTGGCTCGAGAGTGAGTGGACTAGGACCAACAGTCGGATATGAATCCGGGGGCCCAGGGTTATAGGCCACCACTGAGGTGAGACCCGTGTTCGGCTCCACCGCCGATAAGTGTGCGGCCTGCGGGGCGGGGTCCAACCCTCCGTCCATAAGCAACACAACCTGCCCTGGATTTAGATCCGGGGCTGCCTCGGGGATGATGTCCCGGGCACTATCCGACAGCAGGTCTAGGCCGTGCTTGTCGTGGCTGTCCGGCGCTCCTGACGCAGGCTCGAGTCCGTCGAAGATCAAGTCTCCGCGGACATCTGCCGTGTAGTTCAAGTTTCCGAACTTGATCTGGTGTCCAGGGGCGAAGCTGTCGATCTGCTCCAACTGGCCAAGCGAATTGGCCCGCAGTGCGAAGCCGCCGAACACAAAGATCTGTCCGGGGAGAAAAGTCTCACCCTGGACCGTGTCACTGACGATTGAAGACGCCATCAAGCCTCGAAGTGATGACACGGAGGAACTCTCAATGAAAGCACCAATGTCGGTGTCAAAACCGGTGGATCTCGGGTAGGGGGTCCCGATCTGTGCGTCTTAGGCTGATGGTAACAGGAAGCAAGGGACACAATGTTTACCTAGGTTCGGGCCCTCTTGATGGAGGTAAAACCCTACTTCCTGCTTGATTAATATTGAAGATATGTGGAATACAAGAGTAGATCTACCACGAGATCGTAGAGGTTAAACCCTAAGAGCTAGCCTATGATTGTATGATTGTAATTGTGATCGGCCTTCTAAGGGCCATGCTCTCCGGTTTATATAGACACCGGAGAGCTAGGGTTTACATGGAGTCGGTTACAAGGAAGGAAACATAATATCCCGATCGCCAAGCTTGTCTTCCACGCAAAGGAGAGTCCTATCCGGACACGAGCCGAAGTCTTGAGTCTTGTATCTTGACGCTTCTATAGTCCGGACGATGAATATGGTCCGGCTGTCCAGATACCCCCTTA
>NC_041386.1:651763518-651772548 GCF_002162155.2 Triticum dicoccoides
CCGATACGTCGGTGCCGCGGTTCGGCAATCCTCTCGCTGCCACAGTACGCTCTCGTAGATTGTCGTCCTCTAGCCGCGCCGCCACCTCTGGCTACGTTCTTGTGGAGGCGCACGGCGGTCAGCGCCGCCACCACTGGCGATGTTTGTATGGAGACGCACGGCGGTCAGCTTCTCCCATGGTACACGCATTCTAGACTGAGGCCCCGTTCATGTCGGTGTAGCGTTGAATGTTAGCTAATAGACGCTGTTAATCTCACTGTTTGCCAAAGTAGTTTACTATCAATATGCTCTGCTTAAGAAACTTCCTTGCCCTGTTCTGCACTCAATCTGCTTAGCTGAGATGGCATGCCAAGGCCGATTAGTTGCTAAAATATCCTGCCATATATTTATTGTGACGTAGATTGCCATGGTCTAGTAGCCAATCTGTTAGGTGAAATAGCTCTACACCGTTTTATACTCGATCTTTGTTGCTGCGATGGCCTTCGATAGTTCGATGGCTGTGTGCTCGGCCTCATTGACTGCTGAAACAGCCTGCCATAATTTAGCACTCAAATCTGTTTGCTGAATTAGCTTTACATATATTTCGTTACTTAGATCTACTCGTCCAAATATCTTGACATAGCTTTAGACATCGATCTAGGTATTTTTTCCTGGACTTCATAAAAAAGCATATATGTTTTTCCTGTAATATCTAGTAGAAGAACTAATTTGTATGTCTAACAGATGGACAGGACTTGGATAACTTCTGCTCGAAGATTCTCCGCTGCATATGTCGAGGGGGTTGAAAACTTCATGAACTTTATCAGAGCTGAGTATGGTGGTCCGAAATCAGATGTGCTCTGCCTGTGTAGCAGTTGTATGAATTCAGTTACAAGACCCTAGTCAACTGTGCAAAATCATCTACACTTGTATGGGATGTCGGTCACATATACTAGGTGGGTTCATCATGGTGAAGCTGTGAACGTCAATGTTATTGACTACGTGGAAGCAGCAGATCACCATCTTGATCTGCCTGATGCTCAGGTGGAAGAGGAGGAGGAGGTGGTGGTGGCGGAGCCAGTGAGTTTGACCAACATTGAAACAATGCTACAAAATGCTCGTGCATTCCGTGAACTTTCACCTGCAAAAGAAAAACGGTGGGCCTGCATGTTGGAACAATGCAACGTTGCTGTCACCCCAGGAAATAAGTTGTCAGTATTCTCAGCTATGGTCACCTTTCTTCAAGTGAAGACATCTGAGTGGATGACCAACAAATCATTCGATGCGATGTTGGCTGCTTTCCGCAAATCTTTCCCAGATGTGTCTGAGCTGCCACACACCTACAGTAAAATGAAGAATTTCCTTCGTGCAGTTGGAATTGGATATGATATGATCCATGTTTGTAAGAATAATTGTGTTCTGTTCTGGAAGGATTATGCCAACTTAAGTGAATGCCCAAAATGCAAATCATGAAGATGGAAAGATGGTGATGCTATGGAGAGGATTCCTTATAATGTTCTTAGACATTTTCCAATTACACCAAGATTGCAGAGGTTGTTTCATGATGCTAAAACAAGAGAGGATGTACTATGGCATTCTAGGAACCAGGAGTACAGAGATCAGAATGTAATGAGCCATCCATCTCATGGTAGTGAGTGGAAAAGCTTCAAGGATAAACACAAAGAGTTTGTTGCTGACCCGAGAAACATTAGACTTGGCTTAGCTTCAGATGGATTTAACCCATTTGGCCACCAGAGCGCCACATATAGCATGTGGCCAGTGCTTGTTATCCCTTACAACATGCCTCCAAATGTCTGCACCAAAGAATCTACATGATGGCCTTGCTCATCCCAGGTCCAAAAAGTCCTGGAAAGGATTTTGATTTGTTCATGGAGCCTCTTGTGGAGGAACTTCAACAGCAATGGAAGGGTGTTCTCACTCGAGACCTATATAGCAGCCCACCAGCTGATTTCTTTCTGCGTGTTGTTGTAATTTGGTGCATCCATGATTATCCGGCTTTGGGCACTATGTCAGGGTGAACGACACATGGTTACAATGCATGTGTTCGCTGTGACAGGAATCCGTTGTCATACGCAATACTTAGCAAGATCTGTTACATTGGACACCGCCATTTCCTTGCCAAGGACAAGCCGCATCCTAGAAAATAGCGAAGACATGTGTTCAATGCAAAGCATGAAAACCGTGATGCGCCAAAGAGGCTCACCGCCGATGAGTTGCAAGTGGAATTAGAGAAGGTCAGGCATATTACACCAGGAAACCATCCTGGTAATGGTAGCGGGAAAAGGAAGCATGGCACGGTAGAAGAGAGATTATTGTTTACCCGCAGGTCCACTTTGTGGGACTTGGAGTATTGGAAAGATTTGGATCTGCGGCATAATCTTGATGTGATGCACATCGAGAAAAATATATGTGACATCATTATTGGCACACTTCTTAACATTGAAGGCAAGACGAAAGATACCTTAAAATCTAGGATTGATTTGACACACCTGGGTATCAGGAAGGAGTTGCAGGTGCAAGATGAAGGTAAACCACGTGATATGGCACCAGTTGTATACGTCTTGGACAAGGTAAAAAGAAAAGAATTCTGCGAGGTCCTGTCACGTGTGAGATTCCCACATGTATTTGCTTCCAACCCTGAAAGGAGAGTCAGTGCAGATGGAAACAAGGTACAAGGGTTGAAAACTCATGACTGCCACGTCCTACTTCAAAGGGTTTTACCTGTTATCCTTAGAGGATTGGGCCGCCCTGACTTATACAGAGCAGTTGCAGAGTTGGGACAATTCTTCAGGGAACTCTGCAGTAGAAATATCAGGATAGATGCTTTGGAACGTCTTAGAGACAAGATACCAACTATCCTATGCGACCTTGAGAAGATATATCCTCCAGCCTTCTTTGATGTGATGGTGCATTTGGCTGTTCATCTACCTGATGAGGCACTACTTAGAGGTCTAGTACAGTATGGCTGGATGTACCCTATTGAAAGGCAGCTAGGCACTTTCAAAGGCTATGTTAGGAACAGAGCTAGACCTGAGGGTTCCATTGCAGAGGCCTACATTGCTACAGAAGCGTTGAAATTCTGCTCAAAATACATTGAAACAGCTGATCAGCTTAGCAAAGAGGTGGGTGAAGACAATCCTGGGCTCAATGTTTCCGATTATTCTGTTCGAGTTACAGGGAAGAGTCAAAAAGAGGACAAACCTAAATATTTGGACAAAATGGTTCGGTATGTGTTGAATAACTGTCCTGAGATACTACCTTATATCAAGTAAGTGCAGTACTGCAGCTTATACATCATAATCTACTAAACTTGCAGCACATTCTTATATATTTAGATGTTTGACGCAATCACTATGTTGTGCAGCATCTACAAAGAGGAGTTACTGCCGCAAAATCCAAGAAACATTGACAAACTGGTTATGGCAGGATTTGCGAAATGGTTCAAGAACCATGTAAGCTTTTGAAGTGCACTGTTAGTTTTTTTAATATATTGAGTACATAAGATGATCAGCTTGTCTATTTTCTAACCATAGGTTAAGAAGATGCGGGAGGATGGGCAGGCAGTTGATGATGCCCTTTACTCACTAGCAATGGGTCCTGATACTCGGGTAAGACATTATGAATCTTGCATTGTTGGAGATGTGCGCTACAACACCCTTGCACGAGACGGAGGCAGGAAGACACAAAACAGTGCCGTCATGAGCACGGATACGTATGACAAAGGGACAACTGAAATGTATGCTAACATAACAGACATTGTTCAGTTGCACTATATCTCCAGTTTCGAGGATCATTGGTGTGTGGTTCTGTTGTGTTGTCGTCGGTATAACCTGTTTTCCAGGATCGCAAAACCCAGAGGTGATGATTATTTCAAATCCATCAATGTCAAGGCGGCGTACCAGACCAACGAGCCTTTTATTTTTGGCAAATCAAGCAACACAGATATTTTTCTTGGAAGACACATTTGCTCGTAGCGATGACTGGAGAGTATTGCAAAGGTTTGAGCAGAGGATTTCGTTTAATGAAGTTGCACAACAAGATGATGCTTACACTGCTCCTGATGTACAAGATAACACATATGTTCCTAATATCTTTGAGAACCATCACGTCAATGACGCCGGCGAAAAGATTGCCTGTCGTGTTGTGGACATACAAGAGTTGATCAAGAAGAAGCCAACGTTCGAGGACGTTGAGGAAGAAGAAGAAGATGACACCATGGGGAGTTACGATTCAGACTGATACACATGGTGAAGATGTTGACGCTGCTACTGCGGATGATGATTACATTGCTTTTGTCGTATTTGCCTGTCAGAAGACGTTTTTTATATACTATGTGAAATTGTGTTTGCTATGACAACTAAAACCTGATGAACATGTTGTTTAGTATTTTGCTATGAGAACATCACTTGTTATGTATGCTAATTTGTGTTTGGTGATTGTATGACAACTAAAACATGATGACATTGTTGTGTAGTTGTACTCATATTTGGCTATGAAACTTGAATTTGATGACATAGTTTGCTATTGGACTGCAATTTGCTCGACGTCTTCGAATGAGAACGAAGCTGACCCGACAGGGCCTCTGCTATTTATTTATTTATATGAGCAAACGGGGATACCACCTGATTTCCGTTAATAGAAATCATTAGATGTTCACAACACTATGCCTAGCCTGCTACACAGGTTTCATTCATTACTAGTTTCAGCAAAGAGCTCATGCCGTAGCCACTGAATACATCACGAGTGCTACATACACTGCAAATAAAGAGACAATCATCCTACAGAGCACATCGATTTTTCCCATTATCTTCACAAGCTCTTTCATCTCCACAATGCTTTCAAGGCCGTTCAGCAGCTGTTGCTTGGCCATGATCAGAGGAACTGCATCTTTAACCTTCTGCTCTGCATCTTCCTCTTCTGCCATTCCTTCAGTTACTTGTCCAACACCCCAACCTGCTGGTATTGGGATTCCTTGGCTAACCAAATAATCAGCGTAGTTGCATTCCCCCACATCACCAACTTCCCCGAAATACAAATCACACGAATCTTCCCTTTTCTACACGAATCAAATTGGAAGATCATCAACCAAACTATTTAAAACATCAGCAACTGAAAGCAGCAGAACAACACTTAAACATATTATTACCCCATGATTCGGGCATTTGTAGAAGACTCGGACAGGGTTGCGGATTGTGGTTGAGACGCGACGGATGACTCTACGTGATTTGCAGCAGTGGCATCACACCAACGGCAGCGGGTTGCAATGAGCAATCGGCTACGGTGCGCGTGCCGGCGAGGGTGTGATGAGACCCACAGGCGATGGTACGGGTGGTGACTTGGCGCATATCTGGTTGTTGCCTGCTGAAGAGCAGGTGGACGAGCAGCCAGCGGACATGGTTGCTGCGGCCAGAGCTTCTGATTCTAGGCAGAGTAAGTAGAGAAGAGGAGAAGCGAACGTTGGATATGTCAGTTTCATTACTTGCAGAGTAGCATAGCACCATATATAGAATATAGTCATAGTCTAGGTTTGGATTCGAACCAGCTACAGGAGCACGTCTTTCTTTTTTCTAAAACTCGGCAACGTCTCTTTACTGGTACACTAGCTTGTTCTATATGCCTTCCCAAGTCTTCGATTTTCTTTCCCTTTTTTTGCGAGGAAGGAAGGAGGACAAAATTGAGAGTTCCTCGGACTCGAACCCAAGACCTCTCGGTTGAAAACCAAGGGTGCTAGTCACTTATGTGGCGAACGTTCCCTGTGAGGAGGAGGTAGACAAACACATTTTCCTCGCAGTTTTCTTCTTATATATAAAAAAGTATGCTACTTGGTGTCCGCTTAGTCAAAAAACGATTGTGCCAACCTTGACCGTTGGATTGACATTCAACGTCTGTCGCGTTTCTTCAGTCTCTTCTTCCTCGAGCCGCCAAAGCCAAACCAGCGCCGGCGGGACCGCCTGCTCCCGCCTCCCACAGCTGGCTGTGATCTTCCCCGGCTCCTGTTCGTTCCCATCCGAGGCCTCACCATCGTCCTCCGCCTTGGTTCGCTCGCCGCGGTGCCGCCCTCCGGTGTTGTCAACATGGTCAACAACCGAGAGGAATAAGGAGATGACTGTACCTGGTGAGGATGACACTAGGGACCCAGCAGCGCACGCAGTAATTTTGTTTTTTCAGGACGGAGAAGGGTATCAACTGGGTTGTGCGGGACCCGTGGCCCGTCTAGCCCAGGCTTTTATTTCATATGTGTAGCACATGACAAGTCCAGTTTGTTTTTTTTTCTTTCTGAAAAATGGCTAGCCAGCTATTTTGTTTTTTGCAGAATAACCAACATAGGCCTACTTGCTTTTCTACGCCCTACTGGGCCGGAAATCTTTCAAGACGAGGAGGGATGCATTTTCCCCAGAAAATGGGCTATAAGTAATAAGAAATGGGCTATAAGTAATAAGAAATGGGCTATAAGTAATAATAAATAGGATGTACAATCAAAAAAATACATCAAACAGGCAATTAGTTCCAAAATACTGTTTTCTTTCGGATTTTGATATTTTAAATTTCATTGTTTTTGTGCGGGTAAAATTTCATTGAATTTAAATTAAGATATATTTAGATTTAAAATTAATTTGAATCTGGCTAGAAATTTCGTGTTGTATGTTGTTTGAGACAGATTTGGAGGCTGACTTGTGGGTCTACTAGGTTGATGTGTACTTTGGCTTTGTCAACTTAGTCCACAAACGATTCTAGCAGCAGTGACCGTTGGATGTTAATCCAACGACCGTGCTGCTTCTTCAATATCTGATCTTCTTGCTCCAGCCGCCCAAACCAGCTCCGGTGGGACTGCTTGCTCCCGCCTCCCGTGGCCGGCTGTGCTGCCGCACAGGCCGCAGCACCCCACCCTACTTCATTGCTGGCTAGGCCATTCCTCTACTCACCCACACCTCCTGTTATTTTCCGGCGACGGCAGCCGGACCAGTAAACCCTCGTACTCCCCACCGCGTGGGCAACCATTGCCGAGTCTTCCCCGGCTCCGTGTTGTTCCCTTCCTAGGCCTCGCCGTCGTCCACCGCCATGGTGCTCTCGGCGCGGCATGGTCAACATGGTCAACAAACGACATCCATCGGCCATGGACTGTACGCACAAAATAATGATTCCTCCACCTGACAGCTGGGACCCACCGGAAGGGCCTCTGTATTTCGCAGAAAAAACGTTCCCCCCGCCGACATGTCGGACCCACCAGCTATATCTTCGCACGCAAGGATGTGCCTCCTTATTACGCACAAAAAATGAATACCCCCCTGCTAGTTGGGACCCACCATAGTGGGAGGATGACTTGTGGGCCAACTAAGTTGACAGGGACGGAGGGCTTTGTCAACTTAGTCAATATGAACGATTCTAGCTCCAGTGACCGTACGATGTCCATCCAATGGCCGTAGTGCTTCTTCAACCTCTGGTCTTCTTGCTCCAGTCGCCCAAAGCAGCGCCGGTCGTGCTGCATGCTCCTGCCTCCCGTGGCCGGTTGTGCTGCCGCGGAGGCCTCACCGCCCCCTACTATTCCCACCGCTGGCCAGGCCCTGCGAGGACGGCAGCCTCACACCTCAGCCGAACCAGTGAACCCTCGTACTCCTCTCCGCGCGGGCTTCCACTGCCGTGTCTTCCCTGGCTCCGCGTCGTCCCCTTCCTAGGCCTCGTCGTCGTTCACCGCTGAGGTGCTCTCGGCGCGGCGTGGTCAACGTGGTCAAGGAACGACTTCCATCGGACGTGGACTGTACGTGGAGAGGCTGACAGCTGGGTCCACGGCAGCCGCAAGGAAGTGCCTCCTTATTACGGGCAAAATAATTATTCCTCCACCTGACAGCGGGGACCCACTAGACGGGCCACCGTATTTCGCGAAAAAAATGATTCGCCCCCTGACTGCTGGGACCCACGAGCTACATCTTCGCACGCAAGAAAGTGCATCCGGGAATAAAAAAACGATTCACCCCCCTGACTGCTGGGACCCACCATCGCACGCAAGGAAGTGCATCCATAAAAAAACGATTTGCCCCCCGACTGCTGGGACCCACCAGCTACACCTTCGCATGCAAGGAAGTGCGTCGGGGCAAAAAAAACGATTCGCCCCCCTGACTGTTGGGACCCACCAGCTACACCTTCGCACGCAAGGAAGTGCGTCCGGGCAAAAAAAACAAAACGATTCGCCCCCCTGACAGTTGGGACCCACCAGCTACATCTTCGCAGGTAAGGAAGTGCCTGACAGTCGGGACCCACCTGGTCGAAGCGGATGTAGTGTTGTCATCTTGGTCGCGAACGTGTACGTACATACTGGTCGATGTAGAGGCGCACATGTGTCGTAGTAGAGGCGCGCACATGTCGTAGTAGAGGCGCGCACATAGCATGTACACGTGCGTAAAGCGGCTAGGGTGCAAGAAAGAAAATACGGCCGCGTATGTGTACATACGGGCGGGGTCTCGAACGCCTACTCGCGCATACGTACGGCGAGGGCTCGTGTTCATGGGGAGGCAACGGAATGCGTCGTGTTCCTGGGGAGGCAACGGAATGCTCGTGTTCATCGGGAGGCAAAGGAATGCGTGGGAGCCAACCGGCTGGGTCGGAACGGAATGCGTGGTCGTGTTCATCGGGAGGGCTTGGACGGAACAGGCGATGGAAACGAGGCCTGGCGTACCGCAAAACAGAGGAAACTGACCTCCTACGGTTGAGACGGGCTCCTATTGATCGGGAGGGGTGTGGTGTACCGCAGAACGGAGGTAATGGACCTCCTACGGTTGAAACGGGGGTCCTGTTGATCGGGAGGGGTGTGGCGTACCACAAAACGGACGAAACGGACCTCCTACGGTCAAAACGGGGGTCTGTTGATCGGGAGGGGTGTGGCGTACCGCAAAACGGACGAAACGGACCTCCTACGGTCGAAACGGGGGTCTTGTTCATCGGGAGGGGTGTGGCGTACCGCAAAACGGGACTCCACGGGATACTGTTCATCCAGCCCTCCACCATCTACTGTTCATCCAGCCCTCCACACCACGG
>NC_041386.1:651772880-651802725 GCF_002162155.2 Triticum dicoccoides
TTCATCCCAGAAGCAGCATCGATCGGCTTCAGTTAGCAGCACTAGCGAAGGAATCGCTCGATCGGGTTCAGTTAACAGCCATCGATCGATCGCTCGGGTTCAGTAACGCGTAGCCTGCAGCGCAATCGCTCGGGTCCAGTTAGAGCCCAACACCTCGCTCGGGTTCAGTTAGAGCCAACGCCTCGCACACAGCACATACGTGTATGAGAGAAATGTGCATCGCTGGGCCCCCGACCTCCCACTGTAACTGGCAACTCCCCGAAGTTTTCCTCGCCCTCGCTTCTACCACGGTTTTTTCCGTCATGGACGGCCCAACGAATGTCATGCAGCTGCGTCTCCGGCCCGCCCAGGATGAAAAGCCCATTTAATGTCATGATTTTTTGTCATAGAAGTAGGAGCCCACCACATCTATGATGATACCGGGTTTTGTCACAATTATCGTCATAGAAGTGTCATAAATATGACAGGAAAAAAATTCGTTCGGCCCAAAATGTCACGGATGTGTCTTTTTTTTGTAGTGTTTACCTTTTCCCAATTTTAGTCTTTGGCAGATTTTAGCAAACTTAGCACAAGTCAAGCAATCTTAACACAATTCAAGCAAGCATGCAAAGAGTATATGAGCAGCGGAAAATAAAGCATGCAACTTGCAAGAATGTAAAGGGAAGGGTTTGGAGAATTCGAACGCAATTTGGAGACACGGTGATTCTTGAGCCGTGGTTCTGATAGGTGGTGCTATCGTACATCCACGTTGATGGAGACTTCAACCCACGAAGGGTAACGGCTGCGCGAGTCCACGAGGGCTCCACCCAAGAAGGGTCCACAAAGAAGCAACCTTGTCTATCCCACCATGGCCGCCGCCCACGAAGGACTTGCCTCACTAGCGGTAGATCTTCACGAAGTAGGCGATCTCCTTGCCCTTACAAACTCCTTGGTTCAACTCCACAATCTTGTCGGAGGCTCCCAAGTGACACCTAGCCAATCTAGGAGACACCACTCTCCAAGAAGTAACAAATGGTGTGTTGATGATGAACTCCTTGCTCTTGTGCTTCAAATGATAGTCTCCCCAACACTCAACTCTCTCTCACAGGATTTGGATTTGGTGGAAAGAAGGTTTGAGTGGAAAGCAACTTGGGGAAGGCTAGAGATCAAGATTCATATGGTAGGAATGGAATATCTTGGTCTCAACACATGAGTAGGTGGTTCTCTCTCAAAAAATGTAAGATGGAAGTGTAGGTTTGTTCTGATGGCTCTCTCCACGAATGAGAGGAGGTGGAGGGGTATATATATCCTCCACACAAATCTAACCATTACACACAATTTACCAATCTCGGTGGGACCGAATTGAGAAACTCAGTCTGACCGATTCAGTAAACCTAGTGACCGCTAGGGTTTTCGGTGGGACCGACATGCAACTCGGTAGGACCGATATGGTTAGGATTAGGGCATAATGTAATCTCGGTGAGACCGATTACACAAACTCGGTAAGACCGATTTTGGTAATAAGCTAACCAGAGAGTTGGTCAGGTAAACTCGGTGGGACCGGTTCACTCATTTCGGTGGGACCGAAATGTTACGAAAGTGAAACAGAGAGTTTACATTGCAATCTCGGTGGGACCGATTGAAAGGATCGAGATGGACCTAGAGGGGGGGGGGTGAATAGTTACAACTACAAATTTTAATTATTACTTAGCAATTTTAGGCAATAGTGCGGAATATGAAGGTGAGCCTAACAATTGCAAGTGACTACTAAATACTAAGCAAGTAACTCAAGCACTTAATTAAGCAAGCACAATATGATGTAAGTAAGTGCAAAGAGAAAAGTAACCACAAGTAGAGAGTTAGGGTTAGGAATAACCACAAATCCGGGAGACAAGGATGTATGCCGATGTTCGGTTCCTTGGAGGGAAGCTAGTCACCGTTAGAGAGGTGGATGTTACCACGAAGGCACACCAACGCCACGAAGGCTCGCCCTATTCTCCCTTTGAGACAACACCACAGAGGCGTTTCTCAACCACTAGTGGAAGACCTTGGGGTGATCTCCAAACCCTTACAAACTTTTTCGGGGGAAATCACAACGGTTGATTCCTCTCCGAAAGACTCCTACCGCCTAGAGTCTCCAACCTCCAAGAGTAATAAGAATGTTGGGAAGGAACTCAAAACTTGCTCAAATCAGGAATTCCTTTGGTGCAAAGAAGGGGAAGGAGTGGAACTATCACTTGATTGGAGAACTTCTCTCAAATGCTCCTAGAACACTTGGGGATCTAGGATTTGGTGTAGGTGAATGAGAGAGAGTGAGGAGTGTTCTTGTTAGGCTCAAAGTAAATAGTCAACCTTATACCGTGGAAGGGAAAGGCATATATATAGTAGGTCAGAAAAGGTGACAGTTTGGGATACATAAATGCAAAGGATAGGTCGGACATCCGGAGAACATCGGACGTCCGGAGGAACAAATAGGTCCGGACGTCATACAGTCATCGGACGACTGGCCGCTGTGAACCTGTGAGCCACGACCCAGTACACAGGACACGGGCGTCCAAGATGGGCCGGACATCCAGAGCCCGGACGACCGGAGAGTTTGTAAATCCGTAAAAATGGTTCTGTTGTGAAAGTATCGGACGTCCGGAGAGTTCCGGACATCCATAAAAACCACTCTGTAAAGGAACACCGGATGACCGGAGGGAGCCGGACGTCCGGGCAGCTGAGAGGGACCGGACGTCCGTAGAGCACCGGACGTCCAGTGGCAAAGTATAGGAAAAGTGGATTTTGAGCAAGTTTTTCACTAGATCCAATGATCCCCTCTTAATAGTGCGGGATCCCTATACTCAAGAACAAACCATAAACAAAGTCAATGTCTTGTATCTCCATTCTTGAGTTATATGCTTTTTGTCCCTAGTCATGATCCATGCACATGGTCTTTGAGACATAACTCTGAGATATACTTGATAAACATGATTAGTCCCTAGCATATGTGTTGTCATCAACATCAAAATATGATTAAGGGCATGATTGCACTTTCAATCTCCCCCTTTTTGGTAGTTGATGACAACTCAGATGCATACTCATAATAGTAATCCAAAGTATTTGTTGTGGAGCTCAATAACAATAATCAAGAATGAGCAACGAGTGAGCTCCCCCTCACAGTGATACCATAGATACTAAAAAAAACATGACGAGGGCTCCCCCTCAAGTGATGCCCAATATAACCAAATCTCATACACAAGATAATCAAGAATTAAACTTCATATAGATTCACCAAATCTCAGTCTCGACAAACCCATAACATAGGTTTAGGTTCAATACAAGCTAAACACAATCATAACAATAAGTTCGATTACATAATGAGCTTAGAAAAAAAAACATGCATATAAAGCCTACTCCCCCTTGGCATCAAATATCCAAAAATAAAGAATGGGGGGAAATGTAGCAGCATCAGAGATCATCCTCATCATCATCATGAGCACCACTGCCACCAGCCTTGTCGAAGAAATCAGCCCACTCAGGACCGGAGGGGAAACCAAAGTCAGAAGGGGGCTTTACAGGAAGACGCTCATCGTCACTCACATCATACACTCCGGAGTCTCTCAGACGAGCCTTCAGAGCGTTCTTGGAAGTTACCA
Source organism: Triticum dicoccoides (assembly GCF_002162155.2). Taxonomy (NCBI): domain Eukaryota; kingdom Viridiplantae; phylum Streptophyta; class Magnoliopsida; order Poales; family Poaceae; genus Triticum; species Triticum dicoccoides. The sequence goes on from NC_041386.1 coordinate 651,776,498, forward strand.
TGCGAGTGACAACATCGTGGTGTTGGGAGCAATGGAAGGTGAACATCTTCATCATGGCAGAGTGAGCCTTCCCAAGAAAACGAGCAATGCGCCCAAAAGGTGCAGAACTGGAAGGAGAATGGGCAGCATGAGAAGGAACACTAGCGGTGGTGCGACGAGCAGTAGCGGTAGGAGGAGGAACATGATCAGCCGCCATGTGAGCGGGAATGACCCATCGCTCATGCACATGAGTGCAGACAATGGGAAAAGGAGCTACGCTCTCGATAAAAGCCTGAATAAAGGGTGCATGAGGAAAAGCCCTCTTGTGCTAGAAGCTAGCAAGGCGGATCTCATGCCATAGAAAGTGTGGAACATTTATCTTCCCTTTAGGAGATGCAAAGAGGTGATGCATGAGATCAATGCAATAGCTGCTGCAGGAGCCTTTGTCACCCATCTTGGGATAGATGGTGCGGATGATACACTGATAAATGATGTTGAATGGGAAGCACCAAATGGAGACTTGGTTTAGACCCTTTTGTTTTTCAATGTCAGAAAAGTTGGTATAGGTCTAATAAGATCTGCACAGACCTCAATGCCCTTGGGCCTATGGTTGGGGTCATCCTTGTGGATTTTGAACCCAGTGTCGGAAAATCCAAGGGCAGTGACAAATTGAGCATAAGACGCTGTGAGTGCAATGTCTAAGGTCATCCATGTGACAGTGTTATCAGGAGCAAAATAACATGTGGCATAGAATTGATGAATGGCAGCGTGGTTAAAATCATGTTGAAATGCAAATGGAGCAGCTAGATTGGAAGACTCAATGAGCTCAATAGCTCTCGGATATTTCTCCGGATGAGTGCGAATATGCTCAAGATCAATGCAGAAATGGAGTGACAAGCCTTTAGGGATGACAATCGTGGTGAAGATGTCGGCCTGTATATTAGTGCGAAAGCGATAATCCTGAGAATCCCTAACAACAGTAAATTGATCTACATCGGGACGCAATTTAAGAACGAAGCTTTGGGAACCTCGTTGAAACGCTTAACATGACAGCCGATTGGTAATGGAGGCTCAATTGAGATGTGACGAGCATCACCGTGGGGTTGCACCCGAGGAGGAGGAGGCTGAAAGGTTGGACGACGAGTGCCCGGCTTGGGTGCAGCGACGCGAACACCAACAAACGGGGCCGGTTCCACCTCCTCAAGTTCATCCTCAAAGTCCGACCCCTCCGAGGAGGAATCGCTAGACGAGCTGGGAGGACGAGCCGCACGTTTCCGAGGACGAGCCTATTCCTGGGAGTCATCGGAGCCACCACGAAGAGATGAACGAGCCGGCCCTCCGGCGACTTGCTTGCGAGCTGAGTGCTTGGTCCGAGGCATCATGACCTAGGGGAGAAAGAAGACACAAATCAACACCCCTCCATAGACTGAGGAGTAGATGCATGAGGGGGAAAGATATGTCCTACCTTAAAGGGAGGAACACGGAGGAAACGGGCGACCGGACCAAATCAAACAACCAGAGAGAGAGAGGCCGCCGGAGCTTGAGCGAAGCCAAGCAGGACCGCAGAGCCGCGGTGAGGACCGAGGCCATAGAGCGGATCCCGAGCAGAGAGGAGCCCCAGCGAGGGTCACGGCAGCGTGCGGCCGCGGTGAGAGGCCACAAGGCAGGAGCGGCGGCGGCGGTGGGAAGCAGTGGAGAGGAGATGAGGAAGAAGTTCTGAAACCCTACAGCGCACTATATATAGGGGCCGGTGAAAACGACCGGACGACCGGAGCCTACGGACGACCGGAGTCGAATAGGAGTCCAGACGACCGGAGCTGGGGCCAGAAAAATTGAAGATGACAGAGATGAGTTTACGGATGGCCGGAAGCCTCGGATGTCCGGCCAGACGGCACTAGAAAGTATATTACGGACGTCCGGATAGGCCGGACAACCGTGCAAAGTGTAACAGAGAAGAAATTACGGACGACCGGAGTCTTACGGACGTCCGACGTTTCGGCGTCAATGCTAGCTAAGGGAACCAGAGAGGATTTTACGGGCGCTCGGATAGACCGTACGACCGGGCGAGGTCAACAAAGAAGAATTTACGGACGTTCGGGTTTCTATGGACGTCCGGCATTGGAGAAACACACGGACGTCCGGAACCCACGGACGTCCGACGCCAGAATTTGACAAGAGGCAAGGTGCAAGTGTATGTGCTCCTGAGCATGATAAGGAGAAGACAATTACCGTCCACAGTAAAAAATTCTTTATTTAGTAACTAGTACCCTATCCCAATCAATAATATCCATATACCATTCCAATATTGGTCTAGTGATACAAGTGGTGGCTACTGCCACCATGTATGAGTAGACGTGACATGACACGGAAAGATTTGAACTTTGAGTGCATAATCACTACTCCATCATGTTAAAGCACCATAGTTCTAGAACCATGGTAACTTTGAGAGTGTTGGTTCTTTTTATGCATTAAGTAGGGTGAGAATATTCATGAATTGAATGCCTCCCCCTAAATATATGCCTACATCATGACAAGACATTAGATTCATGCATGAATGAGTACTAGATTTCACATAATATTGTCAAGCTCCAAGATACCAAGTTCACGCCTAAGTCGACAAAACCTTGCTTCATCTAAAGGTTTGGTGAAGATATCTGCCAGTTGAAAATCTGTACCAATGTGATCGATGTGAATATCACCCTTTTCAACATGATCTCTCAAGAAATGATACCTAATATCAATGTGTTTGGTGCGGAGATGATCTTTGGGGTTCTCAGCAATATTGATGGCACTTTCATTATCACACAGAAGAGGCACATGTCTATAGGTGATACCATAATCCTTCAAAGTTTTCCTCATCTATAACAACTGAGTTGCACAACTGGCGGCAGCAATGTATTCAGCTTCTACGGTAGAGAGAGCAATACAATGTTGTTTCTTCGAGGACCAACTTACCAAGGATCGTCCAAGAAACTGACATGCACCGGATGTGGACTTACGATCCACTTTGTCTCCAGCCCAATCCGCATCCGTGTACCCAATGAGATCAAACTTAGCATCCTTGGGGTACTAGAGGCCCAACTTTGGGGTGTGAACAAGGTATCTAAGAATATTCTTAACCGCCTTATGATGACTTTCCATAGGAAAAGCTTGAAACCTAGCACACATGCATACACTGAACATGATGTCTGATCTAGATGCACAAAGATAAAGCAATGAACCAATCATAGAGCGGTAAGTAGAGGGGTCAAAAGGAGTACCATTTGTGTCTTCAGTGAGAGCAATTTTGGTTGGCATGGGTGTCTTGCATGGACTAGCATCAGACATACCAAACTTCTCTAGAATATCTTTGAGGTACTTTGCTTGAGATAAGAAAATTCCTTCTTGAAATTGTTGAATTTGAAATCCGAGAAAGAACTTCAAATCCGTATTGAGTGACATTTCAAAATTCTTGGTCACTGAAGCCGCAAACTTCTTGCACAAATGAATGTTAGGGGAACCAAAAATAATGTCATCTACATAGATTTGGCATAGGATCAAATCACCCTTGTCCCTCTTAGTAAAAAGAGAGGGATCGATCACCCCTCTCACAAAACCATCATCAAGCAAAAACTTCTTCAAATGATCATACCAAGCACGAGGTGCTTGTTTGAGGCCATACAAAGCCTTATGAAGTTTATACACATAGTCTTTGTGAAAGGGGTCAACGAACCCGGGTGGTTGTGACACATATACTTCTTCTTGTAGAGGACCGTTAAGGAAAGCACTCTTCAGATCCATTTGATGTAATGTAAAGCCATTGAAATCAGCATAAGCAAGTAAGATGCAAATGGATTCAAGACGAGCAATGGGGGCAAAGGTCTCACCAAAGTCCAAACCTTCAACTTGCGAGTACCCTTGTGCCACTAACCTTGCCTTATTGCGGATGATTACACCATTTTCATCTTGCTTATTCTTGAAAATCCATTTTGTTACAATGACATTGTGCTCGGTAGATGGTCTCTTGACTAATGACCATACTTGGTTGCGCTCAAAACTGTTCAACTCTTCTTGCATAGCAACTAGCCAATCGTTGTCCATCAATGCATCTTGTACCTTGAGGGGCTCAATACTAGACACAAACGAGAAGTGAGCACAAAAGTTTGTCAAATGTTTACGAGTGACTCTACCTTCCGATATGCCGGTGAGAATTTTGTCAACATCAACACGACCGGCCACTCGAGGCATGATAGAGGTAAGAGTTTCACGAGGTTCAACTTCATGTCCATCATCCACGTCCTCAACATATGGATCATTAATGTGTGGAGGAAGATCTTCTTGTTCATATTGCATTTGTTGAGGTTCATCATTAATGATTGGACTTTCTTGTTCTTGCACTTGATGATGATCTTGTTCTTGAAGATTATCATTAAGAAGAACTTGATCATCTTATTCTACTTGAACTAAGGGCACCGGTTGGACAATAGGAGTTTGTGATGGTATGGGAGTTGAAGTAGTTTGATGATGTGTGAGATTTTCATCTTCGTCTTCATCATCATGAGGTACTTGTTCCATAGGAAGAAGTGCACCAACACCCATGGTCAAAATGTCTTGAGAAGAATCTTCTTCACCTACATCACTTAGATTAACTTGCTCCCCGTGGGAGCCATTAAATTCATCAAACACCACGTCACAAGTTTCTAAAACACATCCAATGGATTTGTTGTAGACTCTATAGGCGTGAGAGTTTGATCCATAGCCAACAAATATACCCTCAATTGTTTTGGATGGAAATTTTCCTAACCGTTCTCTTTTGTTGAGGATGAAACATTTGCACCCAAATACACGAAAGTACTTGACATTTGGCTTGTTTCCAGTGAGAAGCTCATATGAAGTCTTTTCCAATATAGTGCGGAGGAAGACCCGGTTTGATGCATGGCATGCGGTGTTGACAGCTTCGGCCCAAAAACTATGTGGTGACTTGTATTCATCCAACATGGACCTTGCCATCTCTACAAGTGTACGATTCTTCCTTTCGGCTATACCATTTTGCTGAGGAGTGTATGGAGCAGAATATTGATGCTCAATCCCTTCATCACTAAGAAATTCTTCCAATGTATAGTTCTTGAACTCAGAGCCATTGTCACTTCTTATTGCCTGGATTTCTTTGTCAAACTTGCGTTGGGCTTGCTTGGCAAAATCAATGAAGGTGATCTTCGTTTCGTCCTTGGACTTGAGGAAGAACACCCATGTATATCTTGAGTAATCATCAACAATGACAAGCCCATACTTTTTCCCACCAAGACTATCCCATGAAGGAGGCCCAAAAAGATCCACATGAAGGAGCTCCAGGGGCCTTGAAGTAGATACTATGTTCTTGGGTGGGTGCTTTGATTGATGTTGCTTCCCGGCTATGCATGCACTACACACACGATCTTTCTCAAAAGAGAAATTGGTTAGTCCAAGGATGTGATTCCCCTTTAAGAGATCTTGAAGATTTCTCATGCCGACATGGGCTACCCGGCGATGCCATAGCCACCCCTTGTTAGCCTTGGCCATTAGACAAGTTTCATGGAACGTGCTCTCTTTCGAGAAATCAACCGTGTAAAGGTTGCCATCCAACTCTCCAACAAAAGCCACTTCAAGAGTATCTCTCTTAAAGACTTTCACATCCGTTAGTCCAAAGAGTGTATCATAACCAACAGAAGCCAATTGGCGAACAGAAAGCAAGTGGTATTTAAGGGATTGGACAAGCATGACATTTGCAAGAGACATGTCATTTGTGATAGCCACCTTGCCCAAACCGAGTACCTGTCCTTTTGAACCTCCACCAAACATAATGCTCATGAATGGTTGAATAGCTTCCATGAAATCGTAGAGAAATTTGCTATCTCCGGTCATATGATTTGTACATCCACTATCAATCACCCATTGCACTCCACCAGAGAAGGAAACCTACACACAATTAGGACTTGGTTAGAGGCACCCATTTTGCAATGGGACCTCTCAAGTTAGTCACAAGGGTCTTAGGGACCCAAATAGCATAGAACCGGAATGCATTTCGAGGGCCAACAAATTTTGCAAAGACTTCTCCATCCTTATTCTTACGAAGTACATAGGATGAAGGCATGAACTCTTTAGGCTTGTTGAGAGTGGGCATGCCCCTTGTGGCCTTCCCACTCACAACCTTACCTTTCTCCTTGTGCCCTTCTCTTACAAATGTATCTTTTAGAGGAGTTGTGCACTTTAGAGAGGACGTCTTATTCTTGCTTGTGCTTGGGTCAAACCCAAGTCCCTCTTTGGCAAACACCTCATTGTGTTGACTCAATATCTCATCAAGATTCTTTTGCCCTTAAGCACATGTCATGAGACCTTTCTCGATTTGAGCCTTGAGAAAACGATTTTCCTCAAGAATAGATGCTACATCACTACTAGAGTTAGTAGTACAAGCATCAACATTGATAATAGGAGAAGAGTAAGCCTTGGCTAGAGTTTCAAGATAAGTAAGCTTGAGTGTCTCAAAACTCTTTGTAAGAACGGTGAGCTCTCCTTCCTTAGTCTTGAGAGACACGGATAGAAGCTCACAATCCTTAGATAGAGAAGCATGAGACTTTACAAGCTTACTTTTATCATTCATTAATTCTTCGCAAGAGTCAATAGCCTTTTTTAAGGAGGCAAGATCATTAGTGTGAACATCAATATTTGCACCAATTTTTAAGCATAGTTCATCATTTCGTGCTTCCTCATATTGGACTTTCCGCTCAAGGATTTCACATTTTCCCTTTTCCTCAGAGACGAGAGTTTTGAGTTCCTTAATGGTGATGGTGTGCTTACTCACCATCTCCATAAGCATACGAAACATAGTGAGCTTCTTTCCTTTGAGGTAGAACATGAACTTATTAAGTTTAGCAATCATAGGATCATCTAGATCATCATCCTCATAACTATCCTCCGCATCAAGATACTCATCACTAGGAGTAGATGGAGTGAAGAGAGGAGGATTTGATCGTGGAGTTACCTTGACCTTGTCAGAAGAGCTTTGGTCCTCTCCATCTTCAACCATGGCCTTTGCCATTAGGCACTTGTGAGCGTTGCCCTTGTAATCTTTCATGTAGTTGTAGGTGACCACGTCACCACTCTTGTTTACTAACCTCAAGGTGTTTTGAGAGTCTTGAGCAACTCCGGCAACACCACTAACATCATCCGGATCGGATTCTTCTTGAGCAATCATTGCTTTTCCATCTCTCTTCTTGAGCTTGGAGTTCAAAGGATTTGGCAACTTCTTCTTGGGAAAGGTCTTGGGAAACCTTGGTTTATCTTCTCTCTTCTCATAAGGGCACTCATTGGAGAAGTGGTTGGTTTCTTCACAGTTGTAGCATTTTCTTACTTTCTTCTTTGGAAATCTTCCCTTGAATTTTCCCGCGCTAAACTTCTTGACAAAGAGAGCCATGTCTTCATATGAAGGGCCCTCGTCGGATTCAATCTCATCACAATCTTCATCATCATCATCATCTTCTTCTTCTTCTTCACTTTGCTCATCTTCACCTACATGCTTGGCCTTCAATGCAAGATTGACCTTTGATGATGGGGAACCATGCATGGCAAGATGTTTTTGGCATTAGCCTTCGACTCTTCAAATAGTTGAAAGGTGGATATGATGTCATCTGTAGTCATTTCCTTGAAGGTATGGTGTTGTCTTATGTCCCACACCATTTGATGGTGATATGGGGCAAGAGCATGAAGCAACTTATCCACAAGGAAACGCTTAGTCATGTTGAATCCATCTTGTGTCTTGTCACACTCACATGACTCAATATCGGCAGTGAGAGTCATGAGATGCTCATGGAGTTGATTGGGGGTTTCACCTTTCTCCATACAAAAGTTTTGCAATTGCCCCTTGGCAATTTCATATTGAGCACTCCGGAGGGTAGAGGTGCCAGTCTTGGATCTTATAATACTTTCCCATAGTTCCTTGGCACATGTGATGTGTATGAACGGTCTCCTTTGCTTTTCAGCCATACCTCTCCTTATACATATGATTGCAGTGTCATTGAGGTTCTTGTCATATATTTCTCTTGGTGTGGGGTTCTTTGGATCAACCACATGATAGCCATACTCTATGATCTCCAGCATCTCATCGTTCCCATGTCGAAGATGATCCTGCATAGCAACTCTCCACAAAGCAAAATCGGAAGTGGCACTAAGTAAAGGAGGTTTGCCTTGAGGATTATATCTTGGTTTCTCAACCTGAGGTCTTGCATAAAGCCAAGGAACACTGGCGTGTTCATTGCTAGGAGGTTGTTGACCAAGTGATGGAGTAGGCACAGTTGGCCTCGAAGCCACACCACCCGAGAGTGGTGCAAGCACCGTGGCTAATCTCATTTGGACCAAGGCCTCAAGGGAAGCATCATGCTCCTCTTTTTGCTTAGCAGGGGCCTGTTCTAGATCCTCAGACGTAAAGGACTTGACTTCATAGGAAGCCTCGCCTTTATCCTTAGGATCTACAACCAAGGGAGTCCCATCTGGGTTCATCTCGCTCTATGGCGGTTAAGCCACAAGAATAGAGCACGAGGCTCTGATACCAATTGAAAGGATCGAGATGGACCTAGAGGGGGGTGAATAGGTAGAACTACAAATTTTAATTATTACTTAGCAATTTTAGGCAATAGTGCGGAATATGAAGGTGAGCCTAACAATTGCAAGTGAGTACTAAATACTAAGCAAGTAACTCAAGCACTTAAGTAAGCAAGCACAAAATGATGTAAGTAAGTGCAAAGAGATAAGTAACCACAAGTAGAGAGTTAGGGTTAGGAATAACCGCAACTCCGGGAGACAAGGATGTATGCCGATGTTCACTTCCTTGGAGGGAAGCTAGTCACCGTTAGAGAGGTGGATGTTACCACGAAGGCACAACAACGACACGAAGGCTTACCCTACTCTCCCTTTAAGACAACACCACGGAGGCGTTTCTCAACCACTAGTGGTAGACCTTGGGGTGATCTCCAAACCCTTACAAACTTTTCCGGGGGAAATCACAACGGTTGATTCCTCTCCGAAAGACTCCTACCGCCTAGGAGTCTCCAACCTCCAAGAGTAATAAGAATGTTGGGAAGAAACTCAAAACTTGCTCAAATCAGGAATTCCTTTGGTGCAAAGAAGGGGAAGGAGTGGATCTATCACTTGATTGGAGAACTTCTCTCAAATGCTCCTAGAACACTTGGGGATCTAGGATTTGGTGTAGGTGAATGAGAGAGAGAATGAGGAGTGTTCTTGTTAGGCTCAAAGTAAATGGTCAACCTTATCCCGTGGAAGGGAAAGGCATATATATATATATATAGTAGGTGAGAAAAGGTGACTGTTTGGGATACATAAATGCACAGGATAGGTCGGACGTCCGGAGAACATCGGACGTCCGGAGGCACAAATAGGTCCGGACGTCCGACAGTCATCGGACGACCGGCTGCTGTGAACCTTTGAGCCATGACCCAGTACACAGGACACAGACGTCCGAGACGGGCCGGACATCCGGAGCCCGGACGACCGGAGAGTCCAGAAATCCGAAAAAATGGTTCTGTTGTGAAAGTACCGAACGTCCGGAGAGTTACGGACATCCGTAAAAACCCCTCTGTAAGGAACACCGGATGACCGGAGGGAGCCGGACGTCTGGGCGGCTGAGAGGGACCGGACGTCCGTAGAGCACCGGACGTCCGGAGGCAAAGTATAGGAACAGTGGATTTTGAGCAAGTTTTTCACTAGATCCAACGATCCCCTCTTAATAGTGCGGGATCCCTATACTCAAGAACAAACCATAAACGAAGTCAATGTCTTGTATCTCCATTCTTGAGTTATATGCTTTTTGTCCCTAGTCATGATCCATGCACACGGTCTTTGAGACATAATCCTGAGATATACTTGATAAACATGATTAGTCCCTAGCATATGTGTTGTCATCAACATCAAAATATGATTAAGGGCATGATTGCACTTTCACCGATCGCTCATCACGGTGGTACCGAAATGTTACGAAGGAAATAGAGAGATTACAATCCCATCTCGGTGAGGCCGAGATCCCTATCGGTGAGACCGATTTGCCTAGGGTTTGTGGCAGTGGCTATGACATCTGAACTCGGTGGCGCCAGATAGAAAGAATCAGTGGGTCCGAGTTGGACTTTAGGTTTAGGTCATATGTGGATGTGGGAAAGTATTTGAGGGTTTTGGAGCATATCACTAAGCACTATGAAGCAAGAACCTCCTTAAGCAACACCTCATCCCTCCTTGATAGTATTGGCTTTTCCTATAGACTCAATGTGATCTTGGATCACTAAAATATAAAATGTAGAGTCTTGAGCTTGAAGCTTGAGCCAATCCTTTTATCCTTAGCATTTTGAGGGGTCAACTTTTCTTATCCATGCCATGCCATTCATTGAGCTTTTCCTGAAATATTTATCTTGAAATAATGTTACCTCAATGAGCTATATGTTGTTAGGAATTACCAAAACCACCTAGGGATAGTTGCACTTTCAATCTCCCCCTTTTTGGTAACTGATGACAACATATAGATCAAAGCTTCGACAAATGATAATAAGATTGTAAAACATTGTCGCTTTGAGAAGTTGTGAAATGTGAGAGCTCCCCCTAAATTTGTGCATAGATTAAGATTTGCTTTGGACTGCAAATGCACATAGAGTTAGGATCATGAGTTCCTCTCCCATGTCACATACATCTTGGTGGAGCGTTCAAAATGATAATAATCAAAATACATGCACTCATCACCAAGCAAAGTGAATGATCATACAGAGATAAAAGGATAATGTCATCCAACAAGCATTAATGTAGCATATGATCAAACACATGATCATCCAAGTATCACACAGACATAAAGTATCTCAAACAAGCGAAAGCAAACAAAATTCAACCACCGAAACAAGAGAGAATAAAAAGCAGACACTCTCTCGAGAAGCCTATGATCTATACATTTTTCTCCCCCTTTGGCAACAAGTTACCAAAAAGTTCTTAGAAAATGCATAGTACTATGTCGACTCTCAGGCTTGGTCTTGATGTGGTGGTTTAGAAATGACTCCAAGGATGAAGGCATCAGTTGATGAAGTTGGAGCTGGTGGAGTAGGTGCTGGAGCTGGTGGTACTAAAGCTGTAGCAGGTGTAGATGAAGTTGCTCTTGTGTCTGTCACTGGCACTATAGCTGATCTCTGAGCTCTAGGCACTCTAGCAAATGCCTCAGTGGTTGTCTTGCCCTTCCTCTCCTACATGTCATCTTGGAGTTTCTCAACAACAGACTGGATCTCAGTTACCTTCACATCCAAGTCATAGAACTTATGCTCCATGATCCTCTCCAGGCTCTCCTGGTTTTGAGTCAGGGTGGCCAACCCCTTCTCAATCCTTAGAGTGGATGCAATCAAGTAGCCAAGCTGATCTTGCTTGCTCTTCAGGAAGTACTCAGATGCCTCATAAATTGTTGGCATCTTGGCAGCCTTCTCAGTCCTTGCCTTCTCCTTCTTTGTTTGTGCTTGCATAGAAGATGGTTCATCTTCATCCATAACCACTTGGTTGTCCTCAAAATCTGGATAGATAGGCATGTGATCCTTGTCCAACAAGTATGTGCTAGTGCCCATCTTGGAGTTAATCAACTCCTGGATCTGTGGGGCATACCCACAACTTCTCTTCTGGTCAGCAGATGTCCTCTTGATAGTTTCAACTATGAGGCTCATGACCTTGAACTTTTGAGGCACATCAAATAAGTGTAGCAGATTGATTGCATGGCCTCTGGTCATATTGTGATCTCCTGACTTAGGCAAAAGAGTGTGCCTGAGGATCCAGTCGATGGTTGGCAAACCTGACAGAAGGTAATGTACTGATCCAAACTTGTGTGTTTCAACAGCAGCATCTGGGATCTGCTTGTACATATGTGCCATAGTGTTGTGATCCATCTTCTTCTTGGCATATACATCCAAGTCATCCTATTTCTCCTTAGGTGCATTGATCAGATTGGCCCATTCTTCAATAGTAGATTCGCACCTTGTACCTTCAGACATCCATACTATCCTGCCATCTAGATAGAAGTGTGATGTGGAGTAGAATTGCATTATGAGCTCATCATTCCACTTTGTGAGCTTCTGCCCAACAAATTTATCCACTCCACAGCCCTTGAAACTGTCAAACACACCAGGATAGTGTTCTTCATTCTCCTTGATATATTTCCAGTCCACCCATCTCATATCACAGACTATTGATTTCTTGTCCAGCAGCACTGTCTCATAGAAATCCTGATGTTCCTTTGTATGGAACCTGTAGTCCACAGCAGTTCTCCTCCTGACTGCATAAGTATCAGTCAACCTCCACTGTCTGAGTCATGCATCCTTTCTCAGCTTCATGTTCTCAGCTACAGGATGATCATCGTTATGATCTGGAATTTTAGGCTTCAACTTTCTCAAGATATGCTCTTCATCATCTTCCTCTTCAGTAACAACTTCAGGCACTAGGGCCTTGTTCTTCTCAGCATCTGGAATGTTCCTAGTATTCCTCTTAGGTGCAGTCCTGGGCTTGGAAGCAGCCTTGGGTGCTTCTTTGGGCTTTGATGAAGCAGCCCCTGACCTGATGGCATCACCCATAAGCTTTTGAGCTTTGGGAGCTGGTGCAGCAGCTTCTTCTTCTTCCTCTTCCATCATGGAAGGCTTTCCAACAACCCTGGCCATGGTCTTCTTGACCCTTTCCTTCCTCTTCTTCTCAGTCACTTTTGGATCTTTGGGTTCTAATCTCTCAGTTTCCTGAGTTGATGCTCTGACTTTCAGCATAGGAGTCCTCTTGGCTGGGATTTTCCTTCTCAGACCAGTCTTGGTGGCTGCAGCTGTGCCATATTCCTTCTTAAGCACTTTCCTGGATGTGGCTTCATCCTCTTCTGCCACATAGTCTTCATCCTCAGAGTCTGAGGTTTTCTTCTTCCTGTTTCTGGTGGCAGCTTTGGGTAAGTTGCTTGGGGTGCTCCTGCTGCCCTCATCTGAGGAACTAGAGGGACTAGTGCCCTCACTCATAGAAACCTGCTCCTCTTCCCTGTTCTGACTGTCACTCTGATCAAACATGTTGCAAACACTGACAGCTGACCCTGTGAATAGATATAGATGAGATAGAGGGGATGAGCATCACAAAATACAGAGGTTTTTGCAAAAGAATGAGTCAAAAACTTAGTTTTAGTTTTCCACAGAAAGCATTTCAGATCTACCAATTTGTAAACTCGGTGATACCGAAACAGCTTTAGGAACCTAAACTAGTGAACTCGGTCAGACTGAGTCACAGTTCGGTGGCACCAAGACTGCTAGGGTTTCACAAAGTCCTGAACTCGGTCACACCGATTTGCAATTCTCGGTCAGACCGAGAATCACATGTGCAATGGCCTTGGCCAAATCGGTGGAACCGATTTCTACAACTCGGTGGGTCCGAGATGGTTTCGACGGAAACCTAACCCTAAATTTTCAATCCAAACCTAATCTATGGAGCGTTTTGACTAGATGAGATAGTTTCAATCGTGGCAAGATTCATGGCGAACACAATGTGCTAGGAATCAGATAGGGATAGCACAGTGATCAAGTCCATACCCTAGTTCAGCGATGGACTCGCTACGGCGGCAATGGCAGAGTTGATTCCCGTTGACGGCGGCGGAGACCAGCGGCGGGAGGCGGCTGGCGACGAGGAGGACGATCCAGAGATCCTGGAGGCAGAGCGGGCTGAGCGCGGGCGAAAGTGTTCGGAGAAAATTTCCAAAATTTTGCCCGTGGGTATATATAGCCCGACCCTGTCGGTGTGAGCGAGTGGAACAACTCGGTGGCACCGAGATGCATTACTACAAGCAGTTACTGCAACTCGGTGGGACCGAAATGTTCAAATCGGTTGCACCGAGATTGAAAACCTAGATCGACTTAGTGATCTCGGTATGACCGAAATGGAAGAATCGGTCAGACCGAAACACACAAAGAAGTTTTGGATGTTTAAGTCCATGACGAATCGGGGACTCCGAGTGCTCCTCACACAGAGTGGTTCGAATCTAACTTGATCAAATTTTGTGATGTGGCATGAATAGAGTTTGAGACAAGAAAAGCATAGATAGCTAGAGAAGGTTTCTTAGGCATTCTTGTCCATCCACTTGGCAAAAGAAAAAGAAACCAACCAAGCAAAACTACAAGTGGATGTCCTCGAATAAGTGAAATATGCAACCAACATGCTCACACAATAAAATGACAAATGAAATATGTGGCAAAGCATGCACAACCAATTCTAGCATCTATCAAGCAATTGGCGATGACTAGGTCATCTATATATGAGTATATTGACTTAGGAGTCAAATGAGAACATTTGATCATAGGTCATACTCATTGTTTAAGCTCAAGTGGGGTTACCACTTTTACATAATGCATTGATGTGTTCACACCATTAGAGTTGCTTTAACTCAATTCTTAGAGTAAAGCTCCCCCTAGATGTGAGATCCCCCCTTAGGGGGATAAACTAACCTTGGGTTTTGTCGATGATGACTTCATGTAGGTGTTGAAGATGTGGATGCTCAATGTTGATGTAGATCATTTGGAGCAATCCTTTGGAGTGAGTTGCACTTTCAATACCTACACGGGTTAGTCCCACAAGGAACAAACAAGGATATCCATAGACATAGAGTGATGCACACACAATATGATGTCTATGAAAGCATTAGGTTACCTTGTCCCTTGTCTTACTAACAAGAGGGTTTGTGACTTACCAACAAGAGGGTTTGTGACTCCATGAACTAGTGCAAGATGTGGAAGTTGATTGCACTTGTCCTTGCCAAAATGATATGAGTGAAGTTTGTTGGCGGAGTCACCCTCAAGAACTCTCTAGTTCTTCTTCTTCGGGATCCACACCATCTTGATGGGAATCCTTGGAGTTGTAGTCGTACTTGATGAAGTAGAACTTGACGTAATCTTGGGAACCCACTTGACCAAGGCCTTGGGAGCTTCTTCAAATGCATCAATCTCCTCTTGAAGCTCATCCTTGCCTTTTTGCTTGTGGTCTTGTGGTGGAAGGTCATCTTGATCTTGTGTCCCTTTGAAGGAAGTAGGATCATAATTCTCTTGTTGTGGAACAAACTTCGTCTTGGGGTATTGATCTTCTTCCCACTCAACTCCATTGGCATTGAACTTTCGTTCAAAACCAACACCTTGGTTCTTCCGGTGCCTTCCTTGCTTGCGTACAATTTCCTCGAATTGCTTACTCCCGGCAAGGCTCTTGTAAACACCTTTCTCTATAATTCCCTTCAATAAGTTATTTTCTTGCTCAAGTGTAACTTGGCTAAGAGAATCATTAGTGGAATCAAGAGAACTACTAGAAGCAACAACATTGGATTTAGCATGATTATTGTTACTACTAGAGGAAGAATCCTTCTTGTTCTTGTTACTAGACTTGACTTGAGGCATGTAAGTAGATAAGAGTAAACGCTTGGCAATGTAAGAAGAACTTTTCTTGCGAAGATCATCATTGATTGCTTTTAAGAACCCATGCTCTTGCTCAAGGTTGAGCTTTTCAAAGCGTAACTTCTCATGAGTCCTTAAAAGTTCTTCATGATCCCCTAAGATAGTTTCATGAGCTAACTTAAGAGTGTTTAGTTCTTTAGTTAGGAGCTCAATCTTCTCCTTGTCATTGTCATTCGTTTTATCTTGATTAGCATGATTAATTAACGTTTCATCATAGTATTCATCACTAAAGTTGTCAATAAGTAAATCATCATCACCTAGCAAGTCATCTTCATCACTATTGTAATCAACATACTCGGGGTGTGTTACCTTTGGGCCTTTAGCCATGAAGCATCTTCCAAGTCCCTCATTTGGTGAATCAAATATGTCATAGGAGTTGGTTGACACAAGTGCTAGACCGGCAACACCTTCATCTTGAGTATGTTCGGAGTCAAAGTGATAGCTTCTCTCGGAGTGATGTTCGAAGTCGGAACCGGATACCCATTAAGCAACATGAGCTTGATGTCTTAGTTTTGTGTAGCTCCTTGATGACTTGTCCTTCCTTTCTGAATCCTTGCTTCTTCGGGATGTTCTTCGTTCATAACGATTATCTCTACTCCTTCTCTCTCTTGGCGGTGATTCTTCTCTTTTACTTCTCCTCTTAGGTGATTCTTTTCTTCTTTTGTAGGGAGCCGTACACTCATTGGAGTAGTGTCCGGGTCTTCCACAGTTGTAGCAATTTCGATCTCGACTAGAAGATCTTTTATCATTGTAGGACCTTGACTTGGAACTTCTTTCCTTGCTTCTACTCTTGTAGAATTTGTTGAAGTTCTTCACCATTAGGCTCAATTCTTCTTTGAAGGTTTGTTTCTCACTTGATGATGTGGGAGCTTCACATGAGGCTTTGTAAGCACCACTTGACTTGTTGTGCAGCTCCTCCTTATCCTTGAGTGACATCTCATGAGCAACAATTCTTCCAATGACCTCCGTTGGCTTGAGATTCTTGTAATTGGGCATCATTTGGATCAATGTGCACACGGTATCATATTTTCCATCCAAGGCTCTTAGGATCTTCTTGATGATGAATTTGTCGGTCATCTCTTTGCTTCCTAAGCCGGCAATCTCATTTGTGATGAGAGCAAGCCTAGAGTACATTTCAGCGACGCCTTCACCATCCTTCATCATGAACTTGTCAAGTTGACTTTGAAGCACATCCAATTTGGATTCCTTGACGGAGTCAGTACCTTCGTGCATATCAATCAAAGTATCCCAAATTTCCTTTGCATTCTCAAGACAGCTGATTTCGTTGAATTCTTCGGGGCACAATCCATTGAAGAGGATATCACAAGCTTGAGCGTTGTATTGCAGCATCTTCAATTATTCCATGCTAGCTTCACGGTTCGGTTCTCTCCCATCAAAGAATTCACCTTGCAAGCCAATACACACAATAGCCCAAATGGCAGGGTTATGTCCAAGAATAAGCATTTTCATCTTATGCTTCCAACTAGCAAAATTAGTACCATCAAAGTAAGGACCTCTATGGTGGTAGCTTCCCTTGCTAGACGCCATACTCTCCTAGGTTGTGAAACCAAGGCTATGACCACCAAAAGATATGGAAATCAAAGCAAATGGAGACCAAAGCTCTGATACCACTTGTAGGATCGGAAGTATGTGTAGAGGGGGGTGATTAGACTACTTGACCAAATAAAAGCTTAACCTTTTCCCAATTTTAGTCTTTGGCAGATTTTAGCAAACTTAGCACAAGTCAAGAAATCTTAACACAATTCAAGCAAGCATGCAAAGAGTATATGAGCAGCGGAAAATAAAGCATGCAACTTGCAAGAATGTAAAGGGAAGGGTTTGGAGAATTCAAACGCAATTTGGAGACACGGTGATTTTTGAGCCATGGTTCCGATAGGTGGTGCTATCGTACATCCACGTTGATGGAGACATCAATCCACAAAGGGTAACGGCTGCGCGAGTCCATGGAGGGCTCCACCCAAGAATGGTCCACGAAGAAGCAACCTTGTCTATCCCACCATGGCCGTCGCCCACGAAGGACTTGCCTCACTAGCGGTAGATCTTCACGAAGTAGGCGATCTCCTTGCCCTTACAAACTCCTTGGTTCAACTCCACAATCTTGTCGGAGGCTCCCAAGTGACACCTAGCCAATCTAGGAGACACCACTCTCCAAGAAGTAACAAATGGTGTGTTGATGATGAACTCCTTGCTCTTGTGCTTCAAATGATAGTCTCCCCAACACTCAACTCTCTCACACAGGATTTGGATTTGGTGGAAAGAAGGTTTGAGTGGAAAGAAACTTGGGGAAGGCTAGAGATCAAGATTCATATGGTAGGAATGGAATATCTAGGTCTCAACACGTGAGTAGGTGGTTCTCTCTCAGAAAATGTAAGTTGGAAGTGTAGGTTTGTTCTGATGGCTCTCTCCACGAATGAAGAGGAGGTGGAGGGGTATATATAGCCTCCACACAAAATCTAACGGTTACACACAATCTACCAATCTCGGTGGGACCGAATTGAGAAACTCGGTCTGACCGATTCAGTAAACCTAGTGACCGTTAGGGTTTTCGGTGGGACCTACATGCAACTCGGTAGGACCGATATGGTTAGGATTAGGGCATAACATAATCTCGGTGAGACCGATTACACCAACTCGGTAAGGCCGATTTTGGTAATAAGCTAACCAAAGAGTTGGTCAGGTAAACTCGGTGGGACCGGTTCGCTCATTTCGGTGGGACCGAAATGTTACGAAAGGGAAACAGAGAGTTTACATTGCAATCTCGGTGGGACCGATCGCTCATCTCTGTGGTACCGAAACGTTACGAAGGGAAACAAAGAGATTACAATCCCATCTCGGTGAGACCGAGATCCCTATCGGTGAGACCGATTTGCCTAGGGTTTGTGGCAGTGGCTATGACATCTGAACTCGGTGGCGCCGGATAGAAAGAATCAGTGGGTCCGAGTTGGACTTTATGTTTAGGTCATATGTGGATGTGGGAAAGTAGTTGAGGGTTTTGGAGCATATCACTAAGCACTATGAAGCAAGAACCTCATTAAGCAACACCTCATCCCTCCTTGATAGTATTGGCTTTTCCTATAGACTCAATGTGATCTTGGATCACTAAAATATAAAATGTAGAGTCTTGAGCTTGAAGCTTGAGCCAATCCTTTTATCCTTAGCATTTTGAGGGGTCCACTTTTCTCATCCATGCCATGCCATTCATTGAGCTTTTCCTGAAATATTTATCTGAAATAATGTTAGCTCAATGAGTTATATGTTGTTAGGAATTACCAAAACCACATAGGGATAGTTGCACTTTCAATCTCCCCCTTTTTGGTAATTGATGACAACATATAGATCAAAGCTTCGACAAATGATAATAAGATTGAAAAGCATTGTCGCTTTGAGAAATATGTGAAATGTGAGAGCTCCCCCTAAATTTGTGCATAGATTGAGATTTGCTTTGGACTGCAAATGCACATAGAGTTAGGATCATGAGTTCCTCTCCCATGTCACATACATCTTGGTGGAGCGCTCAAAATGATAATAATCAAAATACATGCACTCATCACCAAGCAAAGTGAATGATCATATAGAGATAAAAGGATAATATCATCCAACAAGCATTAATGTAGCATATGATCAAACACATGATCATCCAAGTATCACACAGACATAAAGTATCTCAAACAAGCGAAAGCAAACAAAGTTCAACCACCAAAACAAGAGAGAATAAAAAGCAGACACTCTCTCTCGAAGCCTATGTTCTATACATCCCCCCCCCCTTGGCAACAAGTTACCAAAAAGTTCTTAGAAAATGCATAGTACTATGTCGACTCTCAGGCTTGGTCTTGATGTGGTGGTGTAGAAATGACTCCAAGAACGAAGGCATCAGTTGATGAAGTTGGAGCTGGTGGAGTAGGTGCCGGAGCTGGTGGTACTGAAGCTGTAGCAGGTGAAGATGAAGTTGCTCTTGTGTCTGTCACTGGCACTGCAGCTGATCTCTGAGCTCTAGGCACTCTAACAAATGCCTCAGTGGTTGTCTTGCCCTTCCTCTCCTGCATGTCATCTTGGAGTGGCTCAACAACAGACTGGATCTCAATTACCTTCACATCCAAGTCATAGAACTTCTCCTCCATGATCCTCTCCAGGCTCTCCTGGTTTTGAGTCAAGGTGGCCAACCCCTTCTCAATCCTTAGAGTGGATGCAATCAAGTAGCCAAGCTGATCTTGCTTGCTCTTCAGGAAATACTCAGATGCCTCGTCAATAGTTGGCATCTTGGCAGCCTTCTCGGTCCTTGCCTTCTCCTTCTTTGTTTGTGCTTGCACAGAAGATGGTTCATCTTCATCCATAACCACTTGGTTGTCCTCAAAACTGGATAGATAGGCATGTGATCCTTGTCCAACAAGTATGTGTCAGTGCCCATCTTGGAGTTAATCAGCTCCTGGATCTGTGGGGCATACCCACAACTTCTCTTCTGGTCAGCAAATGTCCTCTTGATAGTTTCAACTATGAGGCTCATGACCTTGAACTTTTGAGGCACATCAAATAAGTGTAGCAGATTGATTGCATGGCCTCTGATCATATTGTGATCTCTTGACTTAGGCAAAAGAGTGTGCCTGAGGATCCAGTCGATGGTTGGCAGACCTGACAGAAAGTAATGTACTGATCCAAACTTGTGTGTTTCAACGGCAGCATCTGGGATCTCCTTGTACATATGTGCCAGTGTTGTGATCCATCTTCTTCTTGGCATAGACATCCAAGTCATCCTATTTCTCCTTAGGTGCATTGATCAGATTGGCCCATTCTTCAATAGTAGATTGGTACCTTGTACCTTCAGACATCCATACTAACCTGCCATCTGGATAGAAGTGTGTTGTGGAGTAGAATTGCATTATGAGCTCATCATTCCACTTTGTGAGCTTCTGCCCAACAAATGTATCCACTCCACAACCCTTGAAACTGTCAAACACACCAAGATAGTGTTCTTCATTCTCCTTGATATATTTCCAGTCCACCCATCTCATATCACAGACTATTGGCTTCTTGTCCAGCAGCACTGTCTCATAGAAATCCTGATGTCCAGCAGCACCGCCGCTGCGCCTCCGCCCCTACCAGCCATGGCCACGGCAGAGGCGGACACCCGCAGCTCGCGCCGCTCCCGGCCCGCGCCGCCTGGGCCCAGATCTGGCCGCATGCCGACAGGGTCAGTGCCACCGGAGCCCACCGCACCCCAGCCCCTTCACGCCGCCACCCGCGACCCACGTCTCTGCCACCTGCTGCTGCCGCGCCGCCGCCCGATCTTGGATCCCGCGACCGTCGTCCGGAGTAACACCTCGTCACCGCCCACGGTGGCAGGGCTTAGCCCACCAGTACGTCGGGGCGGCGCCGAGGGGAGGGAGGCGCGAGGAGGAGGGCCGCAGGCCAGAGCTAGGGTTTCCCCCGACGCTCGCGGGAGCGTCGCGGGAGGGGAGGGGAGGGGGATCTGAAACGTACCTCTGTTTACAATGGTTCATTCAGCTTCTGGTATTTAGCTTCAAAGGCAGTCAATTCTTCAAAAACTTTGCCAATCTGATCATGTTCAGTCTGAATACACAGACGAATGTTGGTTCTCTGAGGCAGCCAAAAATCACATAATAAAGTGGGAATTTTACTTGCAACATCAATCTACTGATCTAACAGATATGCTTAGACTTTGATTCCCCAAATCCCCATGGATAATTGATATGATACAGAACAAACTGGAAGGAATAACAGAGGTTGAGTGCACACACGAAAATGCTAGGAAATGGGGACAGTATGAATCATTTAGCTTGTCTGAAGTTGGGCCAAACAAAGTCAGTTATACATGCTAACAACAAAAAATGCCAACATAGTTTGAGAATCTTTCAATCCTGCAGCTTAACCCAGCAAGTGTTTATAATTCTAAAACAAACTGACGGACATAAATGAAACTCCTAACAAGCCTCGCAAAATACAAAAGCTTGGATCACTTTACCTTGAGGAAACAAATTACTCATGTTCAGGTCACATGAAAATTTTCATGCATCTAATTCTAAAGCTGTAGGCAACATGGTAGCAGCATATGGTGTCTCTATTCAGTGTTGAATCCCTCATACTTTTTCAGTTCATAACTCATACACTGGCTTATTTTGTGTTTACCTTTGTTCTTGTATAGGATCGGCGCAATAAGCTGTAACAGCACTAGCAGAATGTACATCGGTAACAAGTCATAGCAACATGTTAAGGTAATATTGCAAATATAGCAAGGGAAAGATGGATGGTATTAAGAGAGATAATTTCAACTTCTGTTCCTCTGACTAGACAAAATCCATGCATAGGACCCAAATCCATGCACTGCTGGTAAAGTAATGAACAAGAAATGGTTTCTGAACATTCCCATAAATGCCTGAACTGAAAGAGAGCTGATTGTCCACCGTATATCTCTATAGAACTGCTAGTGCGGAGAAGCGCTTGTTGCACAGCAAGGACCAACAAAAATGGATATGAGAAGTTCAGCTTGGCGATATCAGAGGCAATGTACACCCTGGCAATGTTTTTTAACAGCAGGAATCCACTACTTCTCACCGTGGCATCCTGCCCCCGAGCTCTGCTGCTATTCGCTTCTGAGTCGCACGTACATAATTTTCCAGAAGGAGAAAAGACAACTGAATATCACAGCAGCCAAACAAAATATAACAGAGCAGACCGACAGAATCACCAAAATCAAAGCGACAATGTTAAACCAAAATATAATAGTGTTCAATACCATCTGTACAACATTAGTTCAGGTCATGTATTTTTTTTTCATCATCTTGTTAGCAGGAGATGACCAAAAAAAATTAAGCTGCAAACAAATGAGACGACAGGACAAATTTGCATCATAGAACTGAAGTTTTCGTTGCCACTTCATTTCAGCGTCACAACGCAGGAAAGAAAGATCACCAGACAGCAAGCATCATATCAACACTAGAGACACCCAGCACACATCGTATTCAGAAAAAATATTTTCCACTGCTGATCCTTTGACTAGACAAAAATCCACACCCGGGACCCAAACCCATGCACTGCTAGTAAAGTTATGAAGAGGCAATTGTTTCTGAACGTTCCCGTAGATGCCTAAACTGAAAGAGATCTGATTGCCACTGTATATCTCTATAGAACTGCAAAGCAAGGACAAACAAAATTGGATACAAGAAGTTCACCTTGGTGATATCAGACACACTGCTCATGTTCATTGCCATATGCACCTGGCAATGGTTTCAACAGATCAGGAATCCAGTCCATCTCCTTCTCAACCTGCCCAAGGTGAAAATGGAAAGACAATCTGCCTTGCATAGTGTACAAAATTACCTGATAGGAAAAAGACAACTGAATCTCACAGCAACCAAGAAGAAATAACAGAGCAGACTAACAGAATCACCAAATCCAAGCGACAGTGTTAAATCAATTAGATCATGCATTGTTCAATCCCATCAGTGCAACACTAATTCAGGACATGTGTTCTTCAACCATCTAATCAGCAAGACATGATTAAAACAATTAAGCAGCAAAGAAATGACACCACAGGACAAATTTGCATCCGAAGATAACTGCACTTTTCATTGCCATTTCGTTTCAGCATCACACTACATCAGGAAAGATCACCAGAGACGAGAAGAAAGATCATATCAACACTACATGGGAACCCAGCCAGCACATTTCCTTACAACCAGATCGCAAGACACGAACTGCTACAGCCAAACCTAGGCGCGCTCCCCGCGGATGCGGCGGGCGAGCTGGATGTCCTTGGGCATGATGGTGACGCGCTTGGCGTGGATGGCGCACAGGTTGGTGTCCTCAAAGAGCCCCACCAGGTACGCCTCGGCGGCCTCCTGCAGGGCGGAGACGGCGGAGGACTGGAAGCGGAGGTCGGTCTTGAAGTCCTGCGCGATCTCACGGACGAGGCGCTGGAAGGGGAGCTTGCGGATGAGCAGCTCCGTGCTCTTCTGGTACTTGCGGATCTCCCGGAGCGCCACGGTTCCCGGGCGGAAGCGGTGGGGCTTCTTCACGCCGCCGGTGGCCGGGGCCGACTTGCGCGCCGCCTTGGTCGCCAGCTGCTTCCGCGGCGCCTTGCCGCCGGTGGACTTGCGCGCCGTCTGCTTCGTGCGGGCCATCGGAGCTGGTGGGGGGAGGAGTCTAGGGTTTGGATGCTTCACCGGTGGGGGATTTGAGCTGTGGTGTGGTCTGGTGGTGAGGCGCGGGGTTAAATAGGCGAGGGGTGGGCGCGGGTCGGGGAAATTTTGGGGGGAGAAGGCGCGGGCTGGAGGAGGGAGACGAAGTTTGGAGCGTTGGATCGGGAGGAGATGGACGGCTGGGATCGGGTTTAGGGGTGAGCACGCGGATCGTGGGGGGCGATCCGTGGGAGGGTGTTTCGTGTGACGTGATTGGCTGGCCGAGGTGTGGTGTGAAGCTGATCCGTGGGTGGGGTGTTCCCGCGCTATCATCGCGTTTCGGTGCACACGTGGGCGCGGGAACGCATAGAAAATTCGGTTCTGTGGGAAAATCTTGATTTTAATTAAAGAAATTTCATATGAATTTTGAAGGATATTTACCCTTATAAAGCTTTAGGATTTTTCTATTTCAGGGAAAAAATCATTCAGTCAAACTTTTTTATACAATTCAGTTCTATAAGGTCGAATGCTCAAAATTTCTGGGGCTCACTAGTCTGGTAGGGTTCAACATGACATGGCACTTTAATCTTGTACTGTATTTTTCCTACTCTTACATTTAAAAAAAATACAATTCGAAGGGACCCTTAATTGTTCGTCCTTAAGTGTTTAAGTGTCCAGAGATACATTTCCTCTTTGGACGCAGTTGTATTTCTTTCTCTGGTTTATAAAATTTATGACCACTTAGAAAAAATGAAGATTTATACAAGGTACGATCTCGTGCTTCGTCATGGAAAAACAAATGTATGTATACTTGTATAGGAATGGCATGCCCTGTTCCAGGATAACACGCATCACTTTATATTCTTTTTTTTTTGTGAACATCATTTTATATTCTTTGTTAGTTGTTGAGAAGTGTCGAAAACTGAGAAGAAGATAGTCATGTCCGGTCATACATGTGGTAATCGCAAACCATATGTTACATGTTCTAGTGGAGATGGAAGAGATAGTAGATATTCTTGTCAAAATATGTTTTCATCCCGTTTTATGAATAAAGTCACACGGCCTAAGAGCAACTCCACTCGTTCGGCCCCCTAGCGCATAGGCCGGCGCTATTTCAGACGCACGCTTGGCGATTTTTAGGCCCTCGGGGCGATCGAGGTCCCAGCCACGCCCCCGGGTGCCGCGCCGAAGGCGTCGGTAATTCAAACTTGTCCATTCCCGCTACCAAAAAACCCCACAAGTCCGGCGATCAACGCAACAAAGTCCCGGCGATCGGCGGTCACCTTGCCACAGTTCGGCGATCAATAAAAAGTTCGGCGTGCAAAAAAGAAAAGATGCATAGGCAATGCATCAAACGGCGGCGGCGGCCTCCGGCATCGGACTGGTGGGAGTCGGCGTGTGCGGGCTGGACGGCGTCGGTGCGGCTTTTGTGTTGGGCGCCGTGGAGGCATCATCGCTCAGGCTAGGCGGCGGCGTTGGGGTCGGCGTGGGAGTTGGCGCCGTCGACGGCATCTGATTGAGGATGAGGCCATGCTCCGCCAAGTACCACGCCTTGACCTGCTCGTCCATCGCCGGCATGTCCCCACCTTCCCAATCAAGAAAGCCAAGCCGGTGTTCCTCTTCTTTGCGGCGACGTTGGTCCGGAGCAGGTCGAGCTTGACGGCATTGTTCAGCATCAACGCCGACCATCTCTCCTTGGTTTTCTCTTCCCTCTAGGCAGCGCGGGTCTGGGCGTCGACGATGCACTGCTCGATGGACTCTTGCAGGCACGCGATAGCCGGCGCGGCGTCCTTCACCGTCTTGGATTGCTTGTTCCCGTCCGGGCGCCCATCTGACGCGCCTGGCGTCGGCGCGTCCGGCTTGTACGTCTCCTTGGCCTTAGCGAGGGTGCGTCGGACTTCCGCCCACTTCTTGATCCGGGAGAACGCGTGGAGGTACTTGAAATCGGCGTCGGTGCTGCTGTCCTGGCGATACATGACGAACATCTGCACCATTTGCGCCGAAGAACAACAGACGACGGCGTACCACGACGAAAGAATGAGCGCGAGACAGGCGTGTCATGCCTGACCCTCAATGTTGGCACCGCTCTCCGGGCAAGCCGTGATCTCCTCGACGATCCCATGCCATTTGTTGCACGCCGTTTGGATGATTGCCCAATGATTCGCCATGGCCTTCGAGCCGCGCTGCATGTGGACGCCCTTGAAGTAGGGGTCAACGAGCTTGCGCTCGTCGAACTCGGACTTGATGCGCTCCCAATACGTGTCGACGTTCTGGTTCGTACCGGTGATCGGGTCGAGGCAGACGATTTTCCACGCTTCGGTGAGGCACTCGTCCTCTTTTGACGCGCGGCTCGCCGATCCTGGCCGCCCGCTTCTTCTTTCTCCCTTTCCTCGCCGGAGCAGGCACTGGCTCCTCCTCCTTCTCCTCCTCTGGCTCCTCCTCCCCGTAGTCGAGCACGCTGTCTACTTCGTGCGGGCCATCGAAGCAGGAGGGGGACAGAGGCTAGGGTTTGAGTGGGGATGCTTTGTCGGCGCGGGATTTGAGCTGTGGTGTGGTCTGGGGTGGGAGGCGCAAGGGTTAAATAGATAGGGGAGAGGGATGGGCGCGG
>NC_041386.1:651803413-651821483 GCF_002162155.2 Triticum dicoccoides
GTTGGATCGGAGGGAGATGGATGACTGGGATTGGGCTTCGAGGTGAGCACACGGATCATGGGGGGCGATCCGTGGGGCGGGGGTTGGCATGACGTGATTGGATGGGGTGAGGTGTGTTGTGGCACTGATCCGTGGGTGGGGTGTAAAAATGCACATATGAATTTTGATACAAAGGAACTTCATGCGAATTTTGTAGGGGTTGTATCCTTGTACTAATTTTCTAGGGATGCTTTATTTTGGAGGAATTTTCTTATCCACTCAAGCCTCTTTATACAATATATTTTTGTTTTTTTGTGACATCAAATACTCAAAATTCCTTGGGTTCACTAATCTAGTACCAGGTTCAGTATGACATGGCACTTCAATCTTGTATTTTTCATATTCCTACATTTTGAAAAATCTGCGAATCAAGTGTACCCTAAATTGTTCTTTCTTAGAGTATCCAAAGATACATTTCCTCTTTGCATGCAAATGTGTTTCTTTCTGATTTATAAAATTCATGACCACTTAGAAGACATGAACAATCCCATTGTTAGAGTCTGAAGATAAATGAAGCCTTCTCAGGCCATGTGCCCTCTCATCCGTCGATCGCGCCCCCGAACGAATCATGTCTGTCGGATCTCCAGGTGGACAGATCCTGACCATCCGATCGAGTGAAAACACTACTATAATTAATAGTAGCCCGCCCTTTTGCACTCTCTCTGCCTTCACGTATCAAGCTGACACGAGGGGCCCAGGCAGTGTGGGACACGCCCGTCAGCGGCTGTGGCGGGTATTCCTGCCAATGCGTGGCCGTGTCTGCGTTGCACCCGTGCCACCGCCTGATATTTGGCTTGCCCGCCGAGGGTGTTTGAGATTTCATGTTCCTTCCCTTGTGTGGCGCTCCATGGGTGGCTTGTCTGTGTGTAAAGTCGAGGAGATAATGGATTGGGTGAGAACCCTAGCCGTCAATCTCACCCCTGGCGCACCTCTTTTCCTCCCACCCCCTTTCGCAGTCAACCCCACGCGACTGCCATCTCCTATGCCCAGCCAGCCGCTGCCTCAGCCGAGCCCATCCATCCCCGTCCTCCACGTCGATGTCGTCATCCTCGCGTGCAGTAGGCAGGAGGAGCGTGAGCCACCTCTCGCGTCGTCGTCCGTCCACCACGTCATCGTTGTCATCCTCGCGTGCAGTAGGCAGAAGGAGCGCGGGCCACCTCTCGCATCGCCGGTCGTCCCCCATGTCATCGCCGTCATCTTCGCTTGCAGTAGGCAGGAGGAGCGCGGGCCACCTCTCGCGTCGCCAGCTGATGATCGACACATTGAGGCCTGAGAGTGCTGTGACGCCCTTGATTCAATCATACACTAATCATGCACGCAAATGTGTACGATCAAGATCAGGGACTCATTGTAAGATATCACAACGCAACTCTAAAAGTAAAATAAGTCATACAAGCATCATATTACAAGCCAGGGGCCTCGAGGGCTTGAATACAAGTGCTCGAACATAAACGAGTCAGCGGAAGTAACAATATCATAGTACAGATATAAGTTAAACAAGTTGCCATAAGATGGCTAGCACAAACTGGGATACAGATAGAAAGAGGCGCAAGCCTCCTACCTGGGATCCTCCTAAACTACGCCTGGTCGTCATCAGCGGCCTACACGTAGTAGTAGGCACCTCCTGTGTAGTAGGAGTCGTTGTCAACGGTGCCGTCTGGCTCCTGGGCTCCAACATCTGGTTGCGACGTCCGGGAAGAAGGGGAACATGGGGGAAAGAGGGAGCAAAGCAACCTTGAGTACTCATCCAAAGTACTCGCAAGCAAGGATCTACACTACATATGCATGGGTATTAGTGTAAAGAGGCAATATCGGTGGACTGAACTGCAGAATGCCAGAATAAGAGGGGGTTAGCTAGTCCTATCAAAGACTACGCTTCTGGCAGCCTCCATCTTGCAGCATGTAGAAGAGAGTAGATTGAAGTCCACCAGGTATCATCGCATAGCATAATCCTACCCGGCGATCCTCCCCTCGTCACCCTATGGGAAAGCGATCACCGGGTTGTCTCTGGAACTTGTCTGGGTGTG
The DNA here is from genome assembly GCF_002162155.2 of Triticum dicoccoides. Lineage (NCBI taxonomy): Eukaryota > Viridiplantae > Streptophyta > Magnoliopsida > Poales > Poaceae > Triticum > Triticum dicoccoides. Next base: position 651,805,480 of record NC_041386.1, read on the forward strand.
TTTTATTAAGTATCCGGTTCTAGTTGTCATAAGGTCAAGGTACAACTCCGGGTAGTCCTTTTACCGAGGGATACGACTATTCGAATAGATAAACTTCCCTGCATGGGTGCACCACATTTCCCAACATGCTCGATCCCTCTGGCCGGACACACTTTCCTGCGTCATGCCTAGCCTCGGAAGATCAACACGTCGCCGCCCCACCTAGGCACAACAGAGAGGTCAGCACGCCGGTCTAAATCTTATGCGCGCAGGGGTTTGGGCCCGTCGCCCATTGCACACCTGCATGTTGCGAACGCGGCCGGTGAGCAGACGTAGCCTCCCTTATACAAGGGTAGGCGTTCCAGTCCAACCTGGCACGCGCCGCTTAGCCGCTGACGTCAAGAAGGCTTCGGCTGATACCACGACGTCGAGTGCCCATAACTGTTCCCGTGTAGTTGGCTAGTGCGTATAGGCCAGTGGCCAGACTCAGATCAAATACGAAGATCTTGTTAAGCGTGTTATTTTGAAGTAACCGCGGACACCGATCAGTGCCAGGCCCACCTATCGCCTAGGTGGTCTCAACCCGCCTTGTCGCTCTGCCACAAAGATCCACACAGAGGGCCGTCGGGACAAATGTCCTTTCAGCCCCCAATCCATGAATCACTCGCGGGTACTCTACGAGCCGACCCGACTTTAGTCACCATCTATATAGTATGTATGTATGTACAGTATATACCCGTGATCACCTCCCGAGTGATCACGGCTCGATAGTATAGCAAGGCAGACGGAAAAGAATGTAGGGCCACAGATGATAAACTAGCACCGTATACTAAGCATTTATGATTGCAGGTAAGGCATCAACAATTGTAGCAATAATGGTAGGTTATGCAACAGAATAGGATTAACCGAAACAGAATAGGATTGACACGCCCTACTTGCTGTTGTACGTTGATGACATCATTCTGACGGCATCCACTGTCGCGCTCCTCCAGCGGCTCACTGCTCGTCTTCGTGATGAGTTTTCCCTGAAGGACTTGAGTCCCCTGCATTACTTCCTTGGCATTGAGGTGGTTCGAAGGCCAGATGGGTTCTTCCTGCATCAGCAACGCTACGCCCATGAGCTTCTCGATCGAGCTGGCATGCTTAACTGCAAGCCTGCTCCACGCCCGTCGACACCAAGGCCAAGGTTTCCGCTTTGGAGGGTTTGCCCGCATCTGATGCGGCCTTCTACCACTCCATTGTGGGTGCCTTGCAGTACATGACCCTGACGCGCCCCGACTTGCAGTATGCTGTTCAGCAGGTCTGTCTTCACATACATGCTCCGCGTGACTCTCACTGGACTCTGGTGAAGCGTATCCTCTGATACATACGCGGCACCCAGTGTTGGGGAACGTAGTAATTTCAAAAAAATTCCTACGCACACGCAAGATCATGGTGATGCATAGCAACGAGAGGGGAGAGTAATGTCCACGTACCCTCATAGACCGTAAGAGGAAGCGTTATGACAATGCGGTTGATGTAGTCGTACGTCTTCACGATCCGACCGATCCAAGTACCGAACGTACGGCACCTCCGAGTTTAGCACACGTTCAACTCGATGATGATCCCCGGACTCTGATCTAGCAAAGTGTCGGGGATGAGTTCCGTCAGCACGACAGCGTGGTGACGATGATGATGTTCTACCGGCGCAGGGCTTCGCCTAAACTCCGCGACGATATGACCGAGGTGGAATATGGTGGAGGGGAGCACCGCACACATCTAAGGAACGATCATGTAGATCAACTTGTGTCTTCTAGGGTGCCCCCTGCCCCCGTATATAAAGGAGGGAGGGGGGAGGTGCGGCTTGCCCCCTAGGGGTGCGCCTGGAGGAGTCCTACTCCCATCGGGAGTAGGACTCCCCCCTCTTGCCTTGGTGGAGAAGGAAAGCGGGAGGGGAAAGAGGAAAGGGGGGCGCCCCCCTCCTTCCTTGTCCTATTCGGACTAAAGGGGGAGGGGGCGCGCGGCCTGCCCTGGCCGGCCCTCCTCTTCTCCCTCATGGCCCACTAAGGCCCGTTAACCCCCGGGAGGGTTCCGGTAACCCCCCGGTGTTCCGGTAAAATCCCGATTTCACCCGGAACCATTCCGATATCCAAATATAGGCTTCCAATATATCAATCTTTATGTATCGACTATTTCGAGACTCCTCGTCATGTCCGTGATCACATCTGGGACTCCAAACAACCTTCGGTACATCAAAACTTATAAACTCATAATAAAACTGTCATCGTAACGTTAAGCGTGCGGACCCTGCGGGTTCGAGAACTATGTAGACATGACCTAGAACTATTCTCGGTCAATAACCAATAGCGGAACCTGGATGCTCATATTGGCTCCTACATATTATGCGAAGATCTTTATCGGTCAAACCGCATAACAACATACGTTGTTCCCTTTGTCATCGGTATGTTACTTGCCCGAGATTCGATTGTCGGTATCCAATACCTAGTTCAATCTCGTTACTGGCAAGTCTCTTTACTCGTTACGTAATGCATCATTCCGTAACTAACTCATTAGCTACATTGCTTACAAGGCTTATAGTGATGTGCATTACCGAGAGGGCCCAGAGATACCTCTTCGACAATCGGAGTGACAAACCTAATCTCGAAATATGCCAACCCAACATGTACCTTTGGAGACACCTGTAGTACTCCTTTATAATCACCCAGTTACGTTGTGACGTTTGGTAGCACCCAAAGTGTTCCTCCAGTAAACGGGGGTTGCATAATCTCATAGTTACAGGAACATGTATAAGTCATGAAGAAAGCAATAGCAATATACTAAACGATCAAGTCCTAGGCTAACGGAATTGGTCATGTCAATCACATCATTCTTCTAATGATGTGATCCCATTAATCAAATGACAACTCATGTCTATGGTTAGGAAACTTAACCATCTTTGATTAACGAGCTAGTCAAGTAGAGGCATACTAGTGACACTATGTTTGTCTATGTATTCACACATGTATTATGTTTCCGGTTAATACAATTATAGCATGAATAATAAACATTTATCATGAAATAAGGAAATAAATAATAACTTTATTATTGCCTCTAGGGCATATTTCCTTCAGTCTCCCACTTGCACTAGAGTCAATAATCTAGTTCACATCATCATGTGATTTAACACCAATATTCACATCTGTATGTGATTAATACCCATAGTTCACATCGTCATGTGATTAGCACCCAAAGGGTTTACTAGAGTCAATAATCTAGTTCACATCGCTATGTGATTAACACCCAAAGATTACTAAGGTATGATCATGTTTTGCTCGTGAGAGAAGTTTAGTCAACGGGTCTGTCACATTCAGAGCCGTATGTATTTTGTAAATATTCTATGTCTTCAATGTTCTGCACGGAGCTACTCTAGCTAATTGCTCCCACATTCAATATGTATCCAGATTGAGACTTAGAGTCATCTGGATCAGTGTAAAAGTTTGCATCAATGTAACTTTTACGACGAACTCTTTTATCACCTCCATAATCGAGAAACATCTCCTTAGTCCTCACTAAGGATATTCTTGATCGCTGTCCAGTGATCTACTATTAGATCAAAATTGTATTCCTTTGCCAAACTCAGAGCAAGGTATACAATAGGTCTGGTATACAACATAGCATACTTTATAGAACCTATGACTGAGGCATAGGTAATGACTTTCATTCTTCTTTTCTATTTTTTGCCGTGGTCGGGATTTGAGTCTTACTCAATTTCACACCTTTGCAACACAGGCAAGAACTCTTTCTTTGACTGTTCCTGTCAGGACCCCAATCCTAAGTCACACCGATCTAGCATGTAACACATCATATCACTTTGCGGCCTCACGCACGGTATTCCCACGGGTGCCACCTTACCTGGCCCGGGGCCGTTTGCGCCTTTTGGCTCACGTATATGATAGTGTCACTAGCATCCATATGACAAAGAACCCGGGCTGACATGGCTAGTCGTGAACCCAAAGTGGTACTAACTTACAGGGACAGGCATACATGACCCAACAACGAACGTGTCGGTCATCAGCGAGTGAATCCGGGCTGTAGCAACTGGGCTAGCAGGACTCCGGCAAACCAGGCTGTAGCAGGCTAACAGGACTCCGGTAGACACCGCGTGACATTTCCCCGAGGGGACAGACACAGGAACGAAGAAGGACACATGCCGGCCAGCCTAAGTGTTCCGGAGCAGTAGCAAGCTACCAAGGCTTAGTGGAAGCACTAGGAGACATTTCCCAATAAGAGAGGCTACCAAGGATAAACAACTAGATAGTCAGATCCCACACATACCAAGCATTTCAATAACATACACACAATATGCTCGATATGTGCAAATACAATATGGCATCACAACATGACTCTACGACTCAAGTATTTTATTCAATAGGCTCCGAGGAGCGAGATATTACAATCATGGGTCTCATGACCCAACAATCAGAGCATTCAAGTCAAAGCACATGCGGAAGCTTAACATGTCCGAGTACAGACATCTACAAATGAAAAAGGCTGAGAAGCCTGACTATCTACCAGATCCTGCCGAGGGCACAAGATCGTAGCTGAGGTAACAAGCTAAACGTCGAAGTCCACGTGGAACTACTAGTGAGACTGAAGTCTCTCTGCAAAAACATAAATTAAGCAACGTGAGTACAAATGTACCCAGCAAGACTTACATCAGATCTAACTACATATGCATCATTATCAACAAGGGGATGGTGGGGTTTAACTGCAGCAAGCCAGCTTTGACTCGGTGGCTCTCCTGAACTACGACTGCAAGTAACTCTTTTGAGGTGGCGCACATGAGTCCACATATTCACCATATCCATACACTACTATGGATCCGCTCCCGTCTCCCTACGAGAAGGCCATCCATAGCACTCACGCTTATCTTGCGTATTTTAGAGTATCCACTTTCACTTGTCTATGAACTGTACAGGCAACCCAGAAGTCCTTTACCGCAGACACGGCTATTCGAATAGATAATGTTAACCCTGCAGGGGTGTACTTCTTCACACACGCTCTCACCACTTACTGCCGTTTACACGACATGTACTCGGCAACCTTCAAGCGGAAGCCCATCGAGGGTGTCGGCCACGACCTGACTAACCACACAAGTCTCTCGTCCAGGTTTATCGCCTATTCGAGTTCCATCCGCAAGGAGATCCGGCCGGGGTGTCGCTCACGGCCCCAAACAATGTGTGCAGGGTTCCCAAGCCCACCTCGACGGGTGGATCTACGCTTGGTACACCGTGCCACGGTGCCTAGTCTGTCCCAAGCCCACCTGTACCGGGTGCCAGTTGGTAGACTACTAACACTACCTACAAACACCAGAAACTAGTTGCAACTCCTGGACAGAGATCAAGTTGATTAATAAGTCGAGAGAGCTTGGAGTGCCCGGAGCCCAATGTGTGGTAGTAATTGTTCATGGATCACAAACACAGAACTCAGTTCCTAAGGACGGCTTCAATGAGACAACCCACCATGTACTCCTACATGGCCTCTCACCGCTACCTTTACCAAATCGTGTTCACACACTTAGCTCTCAACAGTAGGACATGTTCACACACCTCCAATTCATCCTCGATGAATCAGACCTGACACAACTCTAAGCAATAGCAGGCATGACAAACAAGCATGAATGAGTAGGCACATCAGGGCTCAAACAACTCCTACTCATGCTAGTGGGTTTCATCTATTTACTGTGGCAATGACAAGTCATGCAGAGGATAAAGGGGTTCAGCTACCGCAGCAAGTAACAGATGAATCGTTGTTGTCCTAATGTAGTAAAAGAGAGCAGGAGCGAGAGAGTGGGATTGTATCGGAATGAACAAGGGGTTTTTGCTTGCCTGGCACTTCTGAAGATAGTATAGTTCTTCATCGGTGTCATCGAACTCATCGTCGGAACATCGTCTACTGAGAGGGGACAAATACCGACAAACAAAGAAGAAACACAATCAATGCAATGCAACAATATGATGCATGAATATGACATGGAAAAATGAGTGTGTTTTGGCTAATGCAACTTAGAACAGATTAAATGAAGTTGGTTTGAATCCAAGATTCAAATTCAAACTCCATATGTGAAGGTTTAAATGCCATTTATATGATTTGTGCTAAACAGCAGCTATAGTTGTTCTAACATGCATGAAAATGGTACAGATGGATAGATTGGATTTTTCTGATCATTTTTCATATATAACTTATTTCATTCTGAGTTACGGTTGATTTTCTATGATTTTTAGAAGTTTATAGCATTTTCTGGAATTTTCTGAACTAAAATAAATCCAGAAATCAAATACTGCGTCAGCGTGACGTCAACAGGTCAACTGCGCTGACCCAGGTCAAACCTGACCTGTGGGTCCCGCATGTCAGTCTAACAGTGTCGCAGGAGAGGCTGACCAGTGGGGCCAGGTCAACGCTGAGGTGGCGAGGTCAAACTAACAGGTGGGCCCACGACATTAGCTTAAGTTAAAGAGGGAAATAACCCTGTGGTTAATTAAGGTATGGGGCCCGGCTGTCATTGACCCCTGGGGGTTTTAAAGCATGGTGGTTAGCCCCTAATGACGTGCCACGTCGTCATGGCCGGGGTTAGGCCGCCGGCGACCATCCAGTGCGGCGGCGGCTCGCCGGGGTGGTGCTAGGGGCAGCGGCTGAGTGCGCTGAGGGCACCAAGAGGGAGCGCTCGCTTGCCCGCATCTAGGGGCGGAAGCAGAAGGAGCCAGGGCGGCGTGTAACTGCGGCGGCGACGAGCCGGGCGACCGGAGCTCGGAGGTGCTTCGAGACGGCGCTACGGGGCATGGAAGAATAGGTGAGTGGGTGCGTTTGACTCCTGGGGGCTTGCTGATCACGAGGGTGGGCTCGGACGCAAGAGGAGGCGGCTAGAACGGCGACGATGACATGCGCGGCGGAGCCGAGCTCTCGGCCATGGCGGAGATGCGTCCTGGAGCTCACAAATGCGAGGGAAAAGAGAGGGGTTAGGATAAGGAGCTCACTGCGAGGTCGGAGAGAAGCTCGGCGGGCTCGGGGGCGTCCTGCGTGCGGCGAATGGACGACAGTGGTGGTCGGAGCCCGAGGAGGAAGACAACGGTGGTGTCGGTGTTGCAGGGCGTCTGGGCTTGCGCTTGTTGAGGGGAAAACTTCACGGCGTCGAGGCAGACGGCAGGGTCAGCACGGAGAGGCACGGGGTCGGCTATGGCTGCGGTGGTGCGGACGGTGGTGATGGCCGCGCTCGGGCTATGCGGGAGAGAGAAACAGAGGAGGAGGAGGAGCACAGGGAGAGTGAGAGGGGTCCAGGAGGTTCGAGCGTCTCCGTGGCGTCTCGAGAAGGGTCAGCGAAGAGAGGAAGCAAGCAGGGAGGTGGCCACGGTGATCCCTCGCGCGTCGACACGCCTCTGCCTACTGGCAGGGGTTGAAGACGACCGCTTCGCCCTAGTGGGCTGGGCCTCAGCTATAGTGCTGGGCCAGCTGGGCTGCCAGGTAAGTTGCACAGGTAACCTCTCTCTCTCCTTTTATTTCCATTTTCTATTTTCTGTAATTGTGTTTGGCTTTAATAAAAATGCGAGGGAATTTCCAAAAATCATGAAACTAATCATGACTACTGTTTGGAATATATCCAACAGTAAACATTTTAGTTTATGACTATTTGAGCATTTAAAATATTTAATAGCATTTAAATGCCCAAATGCAAATACTATAAGATTTAATTCAGAGCCCAAATATGTCATGGAAAAATGTGCAACACCTCTGGTTATTTTTTCTAGCATTTTCCAGAAATGATGAACATTTTTGAAAGCCATTTGGATTCACTGAAATTATTTTAGTTGAACCTAGTGAATTCCTTTGATGCTAGGGTTTAGGCAATCCCCATTTCTGGTTTAAAAGAAATTTAAACATGATGCAGCGTAGGACTAACTAGACCAGAGCATAACAGATCTAGGGATGTGACAGCTCACCCCCACTAAACAAGAATCTCGTCCCGAGATTCAAGACGTGAGGTAAGAAGACAGAAGGGACACAAAGCTAGCACAAACTTCATGATTCAGGTTGCACTTCAAAAGGGCGTTGATTCGATCACCATCTTTGTCTTGTCGTCTTGTTCTGAGAACTCTAGCTAACATGACAAGGAGAGAAGAAGGAGACTCTAGAAGGATCGATCTTCTCAAAGATCGAACAACTCAAGATTAACTCACGGAATGAGACATAGCAACATCTCTCGGACTGAGACACGAAGCACACATCTAGAGGGATGGAGTGGAACAGATGACGAGGGTTCACTAGGTAGACAACAATTCCACACCTAAGAGGGTGGTGAACGGTTGTCAACGTAGCGAGGAGTTGAGTTGCCATGATACCACAACGAGACACCTTAGGGATGGTGACTCATAGATATATCCCCTTAGGTGGCAAAAAGAATTACCTTTGATTCAAAGATCATTGAAACTCTTTATACCAACCCAAGGAAAATCACAAACGGTCACTTGAAGGAGTTCAAAAGAATGACATGCTCGAACTAGAATGGATGATGTGGATTACCTTGTTGAAAACAACACAAGCGGTGTTTTTAGTAACTGGGGAGAAGCTCAACAGTGGAGAGTGAGTCCACTGTTTGAAAAGTTATAGCATAACTGAGGAAACTGAGAGCAATCCCAGTTAGTGCCGATGATAACACCTAGCATTTGTGCGTGCTCTCAAGAACTTGAGCATTTCCATATCCATCAAGGTTTTACCAATATCCGTGTCAAGGATCCTAGCAACACAATGTACTACCATAATGAATACCGATGGAAGAGATGCAGATGCAAAGGAAGATAACACCGTCTCAGATTTCACCTTAGCGAGGCCAAGGAAACAAAATCTGGATGATCGACCGAGAGACATTTAGCACTCCGCTTCTAATGTTCTCCTTGATGTACTAGCATACCCATTTATTGAAATGGTTTGGTATCCGGAACATCAAGTAACAGGTCGGACTTCGGAAGCTCAAGAATCCATAAGAAATAACTACAGAAGTAAATCCTGCAAAATCCTTATGGGAAGGTGGCCAACTTCTTCAATCAAGATACTACAATAATAGGTCTTCCGGCTGGGTGTGTTGGCCACGACATCCACTTTACCGGTTATCGAGGGACCAATATTATAGTTCTTGGGAAATGTTCCAACCATCATATCTGCCTAAGATTTAGATCTGGTTGGTGTCAGGATATTCCAGACACATCAAGTCTAGAAGGAAAAATGAAAGTTTGCAACACAAATCGACGAGATGACGTTGCGAGATTCTCAGGAAATGGACTACGGTAGTAAGCTCCAAAACATGAGCTGGTTCTGCTACAAACATGTGAACACGTTGTCCCAGACAAACATGATCACATGGTAGTCTTACAATAAAACACTACCGAGTTCTGGTAGGGAACCATCAATGAGGATATTGAAGTCCTTGCATAAGGCATGCTCTTAAGAAGAAACTTCCTTTCCTTGAACAAATCAATCAGTGGCTTGGTGTGCTAGGGGATACATATGGAATGAAGATGATCAGTCTATCAGACCATAGAATACTTCGCACATGCATGACTGACTTGGGATGATTCCAGAGGAGCAAAAACAAACTTTCTCGAATTCATGGCGGCAACTTATATCAAATGCACGTGAATCAAAGGAAGTCACTTCTTTCATCCAACATATACTTCATGAACGGGGCATGCAGAAAATGCTTACACAAGTTTCCAACACTAGCTTAATGTTCAACAAAATCATGGAGGAGATAAGGATGTTGTCAATGGGATCAACAAAAATTCATCCAGGTTTCCATATAAAAGGAATTCCATAGTTAATTGAACACGATGATAGCGGTCAGACAAAAGAATATAATGGTGTATGCTCGAGGAAAAACCACGAGTAAGACAACATTACGAATATCGTTGGTTCTGATTTGATTTGACGATAGCCCATACTCAAATCAAAGATTGGATAAGATAATAGATCCAACAATTGACCATGAGGATCAACCAATGAAGATATCATCTTTCTTCAAAACGCACCAACACCAGGATATCCCTTTGAAACGAACTAAGTTAGGTAAGCTTTTATCTTCCAACTCTCCAAGTTGTCGTTTAGCTTAACCAACTAGCTCAGGGGTATCCAACACAGATTCTTGGAGAAAGGGTGGTTTCGAAAACCAACTTGGTCACGAGCTCAACATAGCAGTCAGGTGACAACCTGGTGATACTTCCGAGAAGATAATCGAAAAATCACGAACCACCAATATGCTATTAAGCTCGAGAACAATCTTGCTTTTCAGGGCAAGACGAGATGATCAAATAAGCAAGGGATTGGCATAGTCCCAACTCATTGATCGAAAGGTGCACCGGAAATACGGACTAGGTAGCACGATCTATCTTAGAATGATGATTCAAGAACGAATACACTAAGAATGAAATTATTGTCCTTTAACTACCAAGCAACGGGGTTGCTGGCAGTATTGATTTCACACATCACGATTCACTTTTTGGCATTCCGGTTCAACAACACGGGGACCGAGGAATGAATAATGATGGCGAGAAGTATCGCTGCACCAAGAATTCATAAGATGATGTGTAATTCCTATGACTTTCTTGACATAAAGAGGGTAATACTTCAGGGTAGAATAGGACAAAAACTGGATTAGTATTTTGATCTCCGGAGTATGACTACTTTGACCCAATCCTAGATATGGATGAGGTACTGGAGTTCATTTCTCCTAGTCATTCTGGGATAGAATGGCTTGACGGACCACAAGGGTAATAGGTGTCGTGGTTCTAAGTCTAACAGTAGAATGGGGGGTAGGTACGGAGAGGCAAGATCCTAGCTATGGAGTAGTTGTACACACGAGTGTTTAACGAGTTTAGGCCCTTCTCTGAGGAAGTAATAGCCCTACGTCTCGGAGCCCGGAGGTGGTCGACTGGTTTATGTGTATATGAGTTACAGGGGTGCGAACCCTTCTACCAGTGGAGGGGGGTGGCTTATATAGAGGACGCCAGGACCCCAGCCAACCCACGTAGCAGAGGGTTAAAGTACATTAAGGCTGGGCGTTACTGGTAACGCCCTACATAAAGTGTCATCATGACCATTAAGACTACTTAATTACAGACCGTTTGGATACAGAGTAGATCCTAAACTCCTGGTGGTCGAGTGAGTCTTCATGGTCGAGTGTCTTCTAGCCGGTCGAGTGGAGTCCCTCTTGGTCGACTTGAAGGTAGCTTCGTCTAAGAATGTCCTTGGGTATGGTATCCTAGATAGGTCCATGACCCTACCCTAGGTACATAACATCATCATTAGCCCCCGAATGGATCGAGGTTCGAGTGAGGAAGGAGTTGATGATTTTCTCCGACCTATCTCCCGTGCTTTGATTATGTCGTATCCTGGATCGGCGATTTCGCTTTTTGCGTTGGCTTCAACTTTTACTTCAGTCGCCTTGATCCATTCTTGTCTTCTGTTGAGTGAACTTTTGAGCTTTAGTGAACTTCCGAGCGACGGATCGCAGGAAAGATATCGTCTGACAGATTGATCTGCCGTTAGCGGATTTTGTGGGATCCGAATTTTGGGAAGCGCGCGAAACGGGGCGGACCACGGTACTCGGATGAGATAAGGCGTGGACGCCTCGATTTCTGCGCCGCCTTTTTTGCCACGTATCGTGCGTGCGCGACTGTTTCGGGATGTGACAGGACCGCCCGGGCCTAGTCGTCAGCCACTCGGAAGTGTCTTTATATAAAGCGTCGGGCGAGGGTTTTTGAACAGTGCCTTCCCATTCTTCTCTCCGCCCTCTCTGCCTCCGCCCACTGCGCCCGCACTCACCTCTGCTTATCTACTCCTCGCGCGCTTCGCCGGCGACAATGGTGAAGGAGAAGACGGCGGCCTTGGAGCGCGCGAAGAAGGCGACGACGGCGGGGAAGGCGAAGGGGAGAGCATCCAGTCGGGGTGGATCTTCGTCAAGATCCCGCCTGCCGAAAGGCTGGGTCCAACGGGATTAGATCCGCTCGACCATCACTGAGAAGGATCTCAATGACCTGGCCAACGAGGGTCTGATCCCCCACGGGTCAGCACGGCTTCCAAGGACCGAGTGTCAACCGCAGCCGCGGGAGGGTGAGTGCGTTCTCCTAGCCACTCATATAGATCGTGGATTCTCTCTGCCACTGAGTGTTTTCTTCTGAGGGTTCTTGAACTTCTTTGGGGTGCAACTCCACCATTTCACTCCCAATTCCATCGCCCATCTCGCTGCTTTCATTTCCATGTGTGACAACTTCCTGGGTTGTCGACCTCATTGGGGTCTCTTCAAGCACATATTCACCTGTCGTTCTCAGACGGTGAAAAAGGCGAGTCTGGGTGACGAGAGGACTAAGGTTATCCAGATGTGCGGGGGTCTTGGGATTCAGATGAGGAATAAGAGTACTTTCCCAGCCATGACCCTTCCTGAGTCGGTCAGAGGGTGGCAGTCGACTTGGTTTCACTGCCAAGACGAGCCGACGTCGGGGCAGTCGACTGGTCTCCCTCCGTTTTCCATGGCCCGAGTGGACAAACCTTCTTCTCTGAAGGTGCTTCCTGAGGAGAAAGCTCAGGTAAAAACGCTGATGGAGCGCGTAGTCCAACTCGTTAGGGACGGAGTGACAGGTATGGGTCTTCTGGAGGTCTTTCTTAGGTGGCGCATCCAACCACTTCAGTATCGAGGTCACCCGATGTGGCTGTATTGTGGTACTGAAGACACCACTCGGGTCCATCCAGAAGCAGTCGACGACGCCACACTGGAGAGGTGGGTGGCCGCAATCATGGGGAATGAGGACAATCCTCGAGGGGCTAGGAGGATCCCACCACTCGACTGTACCTACACACCGGACACGGTATGGCCACTTGTTTCTAATTGCAATCTTGCTTTGTTCATTCTGCTTCGCTGCGAATCGGTCGAGTGATCTTCGTCTTGCTTTGTTGCCTGACAGGCCACCACGGAGTTGTACTCGATGCCCAATGGAGCACAAACACCGACTGAGGAGGAGGAAGGAAGTGGGGGCGAAAGCTCGGAGGATTGGGATTCGGATGCCGACAACGATGATGAAGGTGATGACTCTGGTGAGGAGGAACAAGAGGAGGAGGAGGAGGAAGTTGTACCCCCTCGCTCGGAAAGACGCTCGAAACTTGTCCATGATCCCGCGATTGAGCGTGGTAAGGGGGTCGCAACCGGTACACAGTCGACCAAGCGCCCTCAGACTACTTCTCCGGCGCCGACTGAGAAGGCTCCGAAGCAATCTCGAGTGGCACCGTCGAAACCTGCGAAGGTCTTGCCGAAGATGAAGATGGTGATCCCCACTATCTCAGGGTAATGGTAGTCTTGAGTTTTCCCCATTTCATGAACTTGTTCTTGGTCGACTCATGGGCCAATCGACTGACTTCTGGAACTGCAGTGCTGCTACTTCTGATACTTCGGCCAGGGCTGAAGACCACGAGATGGAGGATGTTGCTACCTCAAAACCTGGTATGACTCTTGTGATGCCGTTTTCAGTCGACTGACTCATTGTCTCTAATTTTGATTCTTTCTACAGCTTCATCTAACGTTGTTATTGACCTTCCCGACGACGATGACGAGGAACCACCAAGGCAGAGGAGGAGCAAGAAAGCGCCTGCTGGCGAGGCGACTCAGGATGTGCCAACACCCCGAGACGTTGATCGTGGAGACAATGTCACTCGGCCTACCGTAACCTTTGCGGTGCCGTTGACGAGTGCTCGCCCTTCGTCGTCGAGTGCTGCTCAACCCTCGCTTTTCTCAACCTACCCCATTCCAGAAGACCAAGCTAGTGCTGCTAAAGAAGCAATACGCCAAGCGGGGGTCATGATGGAGAAAGTGAAGGCAATACGAGAAGCCAGCCAGGCAGCCTATGACGCCAGTTTGGCTCTTCAGAGTAATGTTCAGGTCAGTCGGTCACTGCCTGTTCTGTTAGGATATGATATCTGAAAATCCTTCTTTCTGAGATTCTTAGAGTTTGTCCTACACCCACTGGGTGTGTCAATTGAAATTCTGGATTAGTGGGGGCACGCTGAGTGCACCCACTGGGTGTAGTCCCCAAGGCTATGGTCGACTGCTAGCAGTCGACCATAGGCTTTATGTCTTAAGTTTTTTCCTTACTCGACTAGGTCGAATAGATTCATAGACCGGTGGGGGCACGCTGAGTGCACCCACTGGGTGTAGTCCCCGAGACTGTGGTCGACTGCTGGCAGTCGACTATAGTCTGAAGAACATTTCCCGTTTTTTTTGTTGGTCCACTGGTCGACTCTAGTGGGGGCACGCTGAGTGCACCCACTGGGTGTAGTCCCCGAGACTATGGTCGAATGTTTGTATTCGACCGTAGTCTTAGAAACGCTATGATTTTTCCTTACTCACTCGGAAGTGAATTGTCTTTGACATCTGTCGATTGGTTCTTCGTAGAAATCCTGTGACCTTGCGGCTCGTTATACTGAGTTGGAGAACAAACACATTCAGCTCGAGCTCGATCTGAAACTGGCCCAAGAGAACTTGACGAAGGCGAAGGAGGAAGCTAAATGTATGCTTGGTGAGGCCTTTGACGACTGCCTTTGCCTCTCACTTGTTTCCGAATCTAATCTCGTTGTAACTTTGCAGGCAAAGTGAGGGATGCCCTGAAGAAGCAAGAATTTGACTTGGCTGAGATGCAAAAAACTGCTTTAGAAAAGACCAAGCTTGCAGATGAAAAGCTGGCTTCAGTGACCAAGCTTGAAGAAGAAAACACCAATCTGAAAGCTGCTCTTGATGCTGCCAACCAGGAGGTCAGTCGACTGAAAAGTGACAAGACCACCCTGAATGACAAGGCCAGTGACTTGATGAGAAAGAAGAACGATCTGGAGGCTTATCTTGGTGGACTCGCCAAGAAGTTGTTCCTCATGCTTGAAGGTAATCTTTTGTATCAAACAAATATTTTAACTGTAACCTCCGACTGTTGTCTTGACTCGGTGGTTGTGCTTGCAGAATTTTGCCAGAACTTTGAAGAGGAAACTGGTCGACTGGAAGTAAACCTAGATCCCATCAACTCTCCCGTGAAAGATGAAGTCGCCATGAATGTGCTCCGGCTTGAATCTCATGTTGCTGCTGTCATCGACTATCTCGCAAGGCTGAAAGTTGCAACTTCTCGTATTGACACAACACTCTGGCCAAGAGAGACACTCCAAAGCAACCTCGAGTCTCTGATGACTCGACTGAACGAGGTCCCAAGTCGAGTGCAGGAGTGGAAAAAGTCTTCGGCCAGGTGCGGTGTGGATGTTGCTCTGTCTCTGGTCCGCGTCCACTTCAAGGATGCACGAGAGGACAAGCTGGTGGCTCTTAGGGTGGCTAATACCAAGAAGCATGATTTCAGATTTTTCATGGAGACCTTCATTGCTGCTGCCACTCGGATTGCAGATGGAATTGATCTGGACGAGTTTGTTGCACCTTCCAGCCCTCCACAGGAGGGGTAAAAAACTTCTGAGCTTGATACTTTAAATTTTCCTCGGTATGCCGAGTGAGTTTTGTAACCGACAAACCTTAACAGGCCTAGCGCCTGAGCACTTTCGGTTCCGTTAGGCGTTATCCGAACTTGGATTCAACGTTGAATATGTTTGCATTTGGTTTGAGGTGTCTTTTGCAGGTTAAAGCGAAGCGCTCGTTGCAATCAACTTGTTCCCCAATACACTTAGGCGAGCACTGTGCTGCAGCTAAGCCCCCGAGTGAGAGGTTTGCTCTCCACTCGGTAGGATTTTCAAAAACTTAGGCGAGCGCCGGGCTGCAGCTAAGCCTCCGAGTGGGAGGTTTGCTCTCCACTCGGTAGGATTTTAGATACTTAGGCGAGCACTAGACTGCAGCTAAGCCCCCGAGCGGGTGGTTTGCTCTCCACTCGGTAGGATTTTAGATACTTAGGCGAGCACTGGGTTGCAGCTAAGCCCCCGAGTGGGAGGTTTGCTCTCCACTCGGTAGGATTTTCAAGAACTTAGGCGAGCAC
>NC_041386.1:651821868-651845399 GCF_002162155.2 Triticum dicoccoides
GGCTGCAGCTAAGCCCCCGAGTGGGAGGTTTGCTCTCCACTCGGTAGGATTTTCAAGAACTTAGGCGAGCACTGGGCTGCAGCTAAGCCCCCGAGTGGGAGGTTAGCTCTCCACTCAGTAGGATTTTGTATTGGTGGCGTAGCTCGGAAGGAGAGGGTAGCAGTCGACCTGCACCTCGTCCTCCTTGCAGAGCGCATGTTGTACTTGTGGCGTAGCTCGGAAGGAGAGGGTAGCAGTCGACCTGCACCTCGTCCTCCTTGCAGAGCACACATTGTAGTTGTGGCGTAGCTCGGAAGGAGAGGGTAGCAGTCGACCTGCACCTCGTCCTCCTTGCAGAGCGCACGTTGTACTTGTGGCGTAGCTCGGAAGGAGAGGGTAGCGGTTGACCTGCACCTCGTCCTCCTTGCAGAGCGCACGTTGTACTTGTGGCGTAGCTCGGAAGGAGAGGGTAGCAGTCGACTTGCATCTCGTCCTCCTTGCGAAGTGCATGTTGTATTTGTACTTAGGCGAGTGCAATGCTGCAGCTAAGCCTCCGAGTGGAAGGCTGGCTTACCACTTGGTAGGATTTTTGTTTATCTTAGGCGAGTATTGTTGGGTAACGTAGTAATTTCAAAAAATTTCCTACGCACACGCAAGATCATGGTGATGGTATAGCAACGAGAGGGGAGAGTGTTCGTCCACGTACCCTCGTAGACTGTAAGCGGAGGCGTTATGACAACGCAGTTGATGTAGTCGTACGTCTTCACGATCCGACCTATCCAAGCATCGAACATACGGCACCTCCGAGTTCAGCACACGTTCAGCTCGATGACGATCCCCGGGCTCCGATCCAGCAAAGCTTCGGGGATGAGTTCCGTCAGCATGATGGCGTGGTGACGATGATGATGTTCTACCGGCGCAGGGCTTCGCCTAAACTCCGCGACGATATGACCGAGGTGGAATATGGTGAGGGGGGCACCGCACACGGCTAAGGAACGATCCGTAGATCAACTTGTGTGTCATGGGGTGCCCCCCTGCCCCCGTATATAAAGGAGGGAGGGGGGAGGCCGGCCATCCCCTTGGGCGCGCCAAGGGAGGAGGAATCCTCCTCCTAGTAGGAGTAGGACTCCTCCTTCCTACTCCTACTAGGAGGGGGAAGGAAGGGGGAGAGGGGGAAGGAAAGAGGGGGGGGGGGCGCCCCCCTCCTAGTCCAATTCGGACCAGAGGGGGGAGGGGGCGCGCGGCCCATGCTGGCCGCCCCTCTCTCCTTTCCCCTAAGGCCCATAAGGCCCAATACTCTCCCGGCGAATTCCCGTAACTCTCCGGTACTCCGAAAAATACCCGAGTGACTCGGAACCTTTCCGAACTCCGAATATAGTCGTCCAATATAACGTTTTTTACGTCTCGACCATTTTGAGACTCCTCGTCATGTCCCCGATCTCATCCGGGACTCCGAACTCCTTCGGTACATCAAAACTCATAAACTCATAATATAACTGTCATCGAAACCTTAAGCGCGCGGACCCTACGGGTTCGAGAACTATGTAGACATGACCTAGAACTATTCTTGGTCAATAACCAATGGCGGAACCTGGATGCTCATATTGGCTCCTACATATTCTACGAAGATCTTTATCGGTCAAACCGCATAACAACATGCATTGTTCCCTTTGTCATCGGTATGTTACTTGCCCGAGATTCGATCGTCGGTATCCAATACCTAGTTCAATCTCGTTACCGGCAAGTCTCTTTTCTCGTTACATAATGCATCATCCCGTAACTAACTCATTAGTCACATTGCTTGCAAGGCTTATAGTGATGTGCATTACCGAGAGGGCCCAGAGATACCTCTCCGACAATCGGAGTGACAAAACCTAATCTCGAAATACGCCAACCCAACATGTACCTTTGGAGACACCTGTAGTACTCCTTTATAATCACCCAGTTATGTTGTGACGTTTGGTAGCACCCAAAGTGTTCCTCCGGTAAACGGGAGTTGCATAATCTCATAGTTATAGGAACATGTATAAGTCATGAAGAAAGCAATAGCAACATACTAAACGATCAAGTGCTAGGCTAACGGAATGGGTCATGTCAATCACATCATTCTCCTAATGATGTGACCTCATTAATCAAATGACAACACATGTCTATGGTTAGGAAACATAACCATCTTTGATTAATGAGCTAGTCAAGTAGAGGCATACTAGTGACTATATGTTTGTCTATGTATTCACACATGTATCATGTTTCCGGTTAATACAATTCTAGCATGAATGATAAACATTTATCATAAAATAAGGAAATAAATAATAACTTTATTATTGCCTCTAGGGCATATTTCCTTCAAGTACTTGGACTGCAGCTAAGCCTCCGAGTGGAAGGCTGGCTTACCACTCGACAGGATTTTGTTTATCTTAGGCGAGTACTTAGACTGCAGCTAAGCCTCCGAGTGGAAGGCTGGCTTACCACTCGGTAGGATTTTTGTTTATCTTAGGCGAGTACTTGGACTGCAGCTAAGCCTCTGAGTGGAAGGCTGGCTTACCACTCGGTAGGATTTTGTTTATCTTAGGCGAAACAGATTTTGCAGCTAAGCCTTCGTGTGGGAGACTGGCTCACCACTCGGTTAGGATTTTTTTTACAGACTTGGGCGAATCGGATTCGCAGCCAAGCCACCCACTGGGGGATTATTTTGAGTGGACAAAAGAAATAACGATTACTGGGAAAATTATAAAGCTCTTGTCTTTGATAAATAAACTACAGAAGTAATTTTATTACAACTCATCCGAGTGAATACTTAAGTGTAAAAGGGGCGGAGAAGCTCCGCGTTCCAAGCTCGAGGCTCGTCGATCTGATGCTTGACATTGTAAAGACGGTATGCTCCATTGTGGAGAACCTTGGTGACGATGAGGGGACCTTCCCAAGAAGGAGCAAGCTTGTGTGGTTTCTGCTGATCCACTCGGAGAACTAAATCCCCTTCCTGGAAGGCTCGACTCTTCACGTTTTTGGCGTGGAAGCGACACAAGTCTTGTTGATAAATGGTTGATCTGATCAGAGCCATCTCCCTTTCTTCTTCTAAAAGGTCGACTGCATCCTGTCGCGCTTGTTCTGCTTCAGCTTCGGTGTAGAGCTCGACCCGGGGAGCATCGTGGAGAAGGTCGCTTGGCAAGACTGCTTCAGCTCCGTAGACCAAGAAGAATGGAGTTCTTCCAGTCGACCGGTTGGGCGTGGTCCTTAACCCCCAAAGCACCGAGGGAAGTTCGTCGACCCATGCACCAGCCGCATGCTTAAGATCACGCATCAAACAGGGTTTCAGCCCTTTGAGAATCAAACCGTTGGCTCGTTCTGCCTGTCCATTCGACTGTGGATGAGCGACTGAAGCATAGTCGACTCGCGTGCCTTGAGATGTGCAGAAAGCTCTGAACTCTTCGGAGTTGAAGTTTGACCCGTTGTCAGTGATGATGCTGTGCGGGACCCCATATCTGAATATTAATTCTCTGATGAAGCTGACAGCAGTACCGGCATCGAGGTTCTTGATGGGTTTAGCTTCGATCCACTTAGTGAACTTGTCGACTGCTACCAGCACATGGGTAAAACCGCTTCTGCCTGTTCTCAAAGGACCGACCATATCCAAACCCCATACTGCAAAGGGCCAGACGAGTGGTATAGTCTTCAAAGCTGACGCGGGCTTGTGCGACATATTGGAGTAAAATTGACATCCCTCGCACTTGTCGACTATCTCCTTCGCCATTTCATTCGCTCTTGGCCAATAAAATCTGGCTCGGTATGCTTTGGCCACGATGGTCCGAGAGGACGCATGATGGCCACAGGTCCCCGAGTGGATGTCATCAAGGATTATTCGACCTTCCTCCGGTGTTATGCATTTCTGACCAACTCTAGTCGCGCTTTCTCTGTACAACTGTCCTCTTATCACGGTAAAGGCCTTAGATCGACGGACGATCTGTCGAGCCTCTTCTTCGTCCTCCAGGAGTTCTTTCCTCAAGATATACGCGATATATGGTACTGTCCAATCTGGAGTGATCACTAAAACTTCCATGATCAGGTCGACCACTGCTGGGACTTCAACCTCAGTCGGGTCTGTAACACTCTTAGGTTGCGGAGCTTCATCGGAAAAAGGATCTTCTACGACTGACGGAGTGTGGGTATGCTCCAAGAACACATCACTGGGGATGGCTTCTCTCTTGGATCCTATCTTCGCCAGATCGTCAGCTGCTTGGTTTTTCAGTCGGGGTATGTGGTGGAGCTCTAACCCTTCGAACTTCTTTTCGAGCTTCCTCACTGCATTGCAGTATCCAGTCATGGCTGGGCTTCTAACGTCCCACTCCTTCATCACCTGATTGACCACCAAATCTGAGTCACCATAAACCATAAGATGACGGACGCCGAGTGAAATGGCCATGCGCAACCCATACAAGAGTGCTTCATATTCTGCTTCATTGTTGGAGGAATCAAAGTGGATCTGGAGCACATATCTGAGCTTGTCTCCTCGGGGGGAAACCAAAACAACCCCAGCACCAAAACCATTTAACATCTTAGAGCCATCAAAGAACATGGTCCAATGCTCCGAGTGAATTTGAATCGGCTACTGTTGCTCAATCCACTCGGCAAGGAAATCTGCTATAGCCTGGGACTTAATGGATTTCTTTGCCTCGAATTTGACATCAAGGGGAAGGAGTTCAATCGCCCACTTAGCCACTCGACCAGTTGCATCTCTGTTGTGCAGAATCTCTGACAATGGTGCGTCGCTGACGACTGTAATGTCATGATCAGAGAAATAATGAGCAACCTTCTTCATGGTCATGTAGATCCCATATACGAGCTTCTGATAATGAGGATATCTTTGCTTCGATGGGGTCAAAACTTCAGAGAGATAATACACTGGACGCTGAACTTTGAAGGCTTTCCCTTCTTCTTCCCGCTCGACCGTAAGTACTGTACTGCCGACTTGTCCTGTGGCTGCAATATAAAGCAACAGAGGCTCTTTGCTGATTGGAGCAGCAAGCACCGGCTGGGTGGAGAGCAGAGTTTTTAACTCGGCAAACGCTGCATCAGCTTCTGGAGTCCACTCGAACTTGTCTGCCTTCTTCATCAGTCGGTAAAGGGGCAATGCCTTTTCACCGAGGCGAGAGATGAATCGACTTAAAGCGGCCAAGCATCCAGTAAGCTTCTAGACGTCGTGCACATGCACAGGGCGTTTCATGTGGAGTATGGTGCCAACTTTTTCTGGGTTAGCATCGATTCCTCGTTCTGAAACGAGAAAACCAAGTAACTTTCCGCTAGGTACTCCGAATGTGCACTTTGATGGATTGAGCTTGATATCATACCTTCTGAGATTGGCAAATGTTTCAGCTAGGTCAGTCAATAGGTCGGAACCCTTTCACGACTTGACCACGATATCATCCATGTACGCTTCCACATTCCGACTGATTTGAGTGAGTAAACACTTCTGAATCATTCTCATGAACGTGGCTCCGGCATTCTTGAGGTCGAATGGCATGGTGATATAGCAGAAGCACCCGAATGGAGTGATGAAAGCTGTTTTGATTTCGTCAGGTCCATACAGATGGATCTGATGATACCCGGAATAAGCGTCTAAAAAAGACAATCTCTCGCACCCCGCAGTCGAGTCGACAATTTGGTCGATGCGAGGGAGAGGAAAATGATCTTTCGGGCAGGCCCGATTGGTATGTTTGAAATCAATGCACATGCAAAGTGAGTTGTCCTTCTTGGGAACCATGACGACATTGGCGAGCCACTCGGAGTGGTACACCTCTCGGATAAACTCTGCTGCAAGGAGTCGAGCCACCTCCTCGCCAATGCCTTTTTTCTTCTGGACGACGGACCGTCGAAGATGTTCCTTAACAGGTTTCGCTTTTGAGTCGACTCTAAGGCGATGCTCAGCCAGTCCCCTGGGAACACCCGGCATGTCAGCTGGATTCCATGCAAAGATGTCCCAGTTCTCACGGAGGAATTGGATGAGCGCTTCTTCCTATTTGGAGTCGAGTGTTGTGGAAATATGGGTCGGAGCTGCGTTGGGGTCAGTCGGGTGCATATGAACTGGCTTCGTCTCCCCTGACGACTGGAATGCTGACTCCGTGGCAAGCTTCTTGGCCCGCAGCAAATCACTCAGATCTGCGTTTTTCTTGTATCCTTCCAGCTCTACCACAGTTATCTGGTCGTTTGCGATCTTCGAGCCTTTCTGGAAACACTCTTCTGCCTTCTTCTGACTGCCGGTGATAGTGATCACTCCTTTGGGGCCAGGCATCTTTAATTTGAGGTACACATAACATGGTTGAGCCATGAAGCGGGCATAGGCTAGCCTTCCCAAAATGGCGTGGTAAGCGCTCTGGAAATCCACGACTTCAAATGTCAGCTTCTCTTTGCGGAAATGCTTCGAGTCACCGAACACTACATCCAAAGCTATTTGACTGAGTGACTCGGCCTTCTTTCTAGGAATGACTCCGTGGAAACTCATGTTGCTGGAGCTGAGCTTGGACATCGGAATGCCCATTCCCTTGAGCGTCTCTGCATACAGTATATTTAATCCACTACCGCCATCCATCAGTACCTTCGTCAGTCGAGTGCCTTCGACGACTGGGTCGACCACCAGCGCTTGCCTCCCAGGGGTGGCAATGTGAGTGGGGTGATCAGACTGGTCGAAAGTGATGGGAGTTTGCGACCATCTCAGATAGCTTGGTGTCACCGGGGCGACCATATTGACCTCACGGTTGATCACTTTCAATCGACTTTTGCTCTCTACATCAGCAAAAATCATCAGAGTGGAGTTGACATGAGGGTATTCTCCATCACTGTCCTCCTTGTCCTCAACCTTGTCTGACTCCTTCTCTTTGTCCTTCAACTGTTTTCCTTGAAACTGTTGGATTAAGAGCCGGCACTGGCGAGTGGTATGCTTTGGGTAGATGAAGTTACCCTCTTCGTCTTTCTTCGTGTGGATATGACACGGTAGATCCATCACGTCATTACCTTCCTTATCTTTTACCTTCTTGGGGTTCCAAGATCCTTTGGGCTTCCCTTTGAATTTGCCCTGAGTCACGGCCAGAGCCTCTCCAGGAGCAGCTGACTCGGCCTTCCGCTTCTGCTTCCGACTGGAATTTCCTTTCTCCGACTGACTCGGCTTGTACTTGCCACTCCGGAGTCGGTCCTCTTCCTCGCCATTGGCGTACTTGGTGGCTATTTCCATCATCTGACTCAGGGTCATATCTCTAGTTCGACCAAACTTCAGGCTCAACTCTCTGTTCTTGACACCTCCTTGAAGGCGCAGACCGCTTGATGGTCTGACACATTCTCTACAGTATGATGCAAAGTGATCCATCTCTGGATGTAATCTCTTAGAGTTTCACTCGACTTTTGTACGCAAACTTGCAGCTTTGTCAGTCCGGCCGGTCGCTTGCAAGTTCCCTCGAACGTCCTGACGAATACTCGGGAAAGATCTTCCCAGGTGTAAATGCTGCTAGGAGCTAACTGATTCAACCACGGCCTGGCCGAACCCTCTAGCATCAGTGGCAAATGCTTCATGGCCACCTCATCATTACCGCCACCAATCTGAACAGCCACTCGGTAGTCTTCAAGCCAAGTTTCAGGCTTAGACTCTCCGATGAACTTACTCACTCCAGTCGCCAACCTGAAGTTGGGGGGTATCACTGCGGCTCTGATGGCTCTGCTAAAGCATTCTGGACCTGAAACATGGACTCGGCTGCTTGTGGGCACATCTCTGTCATGGCCACCTCTATGAGCTCTGTTCCGGTCGACCAAACCTTGCACGATGATGGATCTCACGTCAAAGCCTGTCTCTCTAGGGTCGACTGGAGCTCTCCGCCCAACGCTGAGCTGGCGTCTGTCATCTTGCTGCCGATGGGCGTTAGACCCACTTCTCGGGGGAGGAGTAGGCACTCGACGCCTGTCATCATGATCAAATCGATCATCACAGTGGTCCTGCCGGCCTTCACGTCCCGCGCGCCTCGGAGGCGACCTTGGACTGTGAGCCGACTGAACAGTATTCGCAGCGACGGATCGACTGTGAATCCTGTTGCGCGACTGTGACACAACTGAATTCCGATCTCCTGCCGCCCAGAGCAAATCTCTGGTCTGCATCAAGCCTCTTCCAGCCTCCGACTGAGAGGGCTGAATTGACTCCGCTATACGGGCTGCAGCTGCCAAATTCTGAATCAGGGTTCGATATACCTGAGTCGGTTGCGGAAAGAGCTGACGTCGGCTGGAGTCGGGTAGTCGTTGACGCGCACGCTCGTCGAGTGCTCGCTGGAGGCTCCCAGTCGAGTGCGTTCATCCAAATTGGCCAAACGCGCCTCTTCCAAGGCACGAGCCTCAGGAGTTTCTCCTGCAATGGGAGTATGCAGGGCATCCATGTTCCGGCGGCGAAGTTCTTCCCTCCGCTGAGAAGTGAGTGGCTCGGGTTGATACTCTTCGTGGGCCTGAGCGGGGTCGCCCCCGTCGTCCATCCCGTCGTTGCGGGGGAAACCGGGAGGACTACGAGGCCCGTTGACCATCAGGACCTCCGCCACTGGATCACTGCTATCGCACTCGGATGCAGTCTCTACGGAGCCAGTCGATAGGTCGAACAGGCCGTAGAGAGATTCGTCGGGCTCAATTGCCGCGACTTGGGTGGTGGCCGATTGGCGAGCCACTGCGTGTCTCACCCATCGCTGGAGCCTTGACCGACCGGAGCGCTTGCGCTGGCGGGAGACAGGGAGGGAGGATGGCACAGGAGTCGACCGGTATGGGGTCGACGGCTGCCGCAGCAGGACGCCGCGGACACACGCCCGAAAGTGCGTCGCCCCACGGACGGGGAGCGCGTCGATGTCGAGTGGTGCCTCCTGGAGCCAAGCGGAGTCGTCGGCGATGAAAGCGAGCGCACCGAGACGGATCTCGCGGCCCTCGACCTGTGCTCCGCCAGAAACCATGATGAAGGCAATCGGACAAATTGCAACTTCTCCAAAAAGTCGCTAAGACACCCGCCCCACGGTGGGCGCCAACTGTCGTGGTTCTAAGTCTAACAGTAGAATGGGGGGTAGGTATGGAGAGGCAAGATCCTAGCTATGGAGTAGTTGTACACACGAGTGTTTAACAAGTTCAGGCCCTTCTCTGAGGAAGTAATAGCCCTACATCTCGGAGCCCGGAGGTGGTCGACTGGTTTATGTGTATATGAGTTACAGGGGTGTGAACCCTTCTACCAGTGGAGGGGGTGGCTTATATAGAGGACGCCAGGACCCCAGCCAACCCACGTAGCAGAGGGTTAAAGTACATTAAGGCTGGGCGTTACTGGTAACGCCCTACATAAAGTGTTATCATGACCATTAAGACTACTTAATTACAGACCGTTTGGATACAGAGTAGATCCTAAACTCCTGGTGGTCGAGTGAGTCTTCATGGTCGAGTGTCTTCTAGCTGGTCGAGTGGAGTCCCTCTTGGTCGACTGGAAGGTAGCTTCGTCTAAGAATGTCCTTGGGTATGGTATCCTAGATAGGTCCATGACCCTACCCTAGGTACATAACATCATCAATAGGCATCGATGAACGGGTGCACGCATACTCTTGACTATCAATTGTTAGACGAAGGTCAAAAGACAACTAAGGAGGGACAACTCGAAAGAACATACGATTTACTGAGTTGTGGATGCATGGATTTGCATGTCGAACGAGTTCAACATATTTCTTCCGGAGAACCCATGCAGAAAGGTTGAACTGGCAGAGTCACAATATAGAATCGAGAACTCATCGAGGGCACTCCTGTTGTGATCTTTTGATCCAACAAACTTCTGCCATAAAGTGGTTCATAGTATTTGGAAGAAGGAAATACCATGAACTTCAAGGACTATTGCAAAGGTTACTAATTTCCTAAAGGAACTAGCAAACACTAACAACATGAAGTAGGTAGAGTGAATCTCGGGTCAGAAGCCCAGGAATAGAAAAACTACCAACTAAATGGCATCACGGGATGCTTTCAAGAATAATGGCCAGGATCATCACACTGGAACACAAAACATGGCTAGATTACTAGGTGATACTCTAGACATCTAGGGTCATAATAATAGCTCCAACATATACGTCGAGGCAATAGAGTACCTCAACTCATCGTTTAGTGTGGTTAACCTGGCCAGAAAGGTCATCGAAAACAGAGGGAAAGGATTTTGCAATTGCATCAGATTATTTAGAAACCTGGGATGACTCGGATAGCATAACGGCTGTAAATGCTCGAAAAAGATTTGAGACAACCTACAAAGTGGTGGCATAACCACTCGACATCATAATATCAAGGTTCCGAGACCAACTGTCAACATACGGAAATAGTAGGAACTGAACTGAGGCTTGAATCCAACAATCTTACAAGTCTACGGATTAGCATCACGTGATCCTAATAGAAAGATGAGAAATCCTAGTTCCTTAACCCCGTAGGAAAGATAAGATGACTAAGATCAGGAGGGCATAAGGTATAAGGAGTAAAAAGAGCCTTACGTTCCATCCCACAATCAATTCCCTTATATAACTAAAGAATTTTTAGACTCAATTTCAACCAATTTGGCTTGGTAATCCTACACGCAGTCAAGCTCTGATACCAAAGCTGTCAGGACCCCGATCCTAAGTCACACCGATCTAGCATGTAACACATCATATCACTTTGCGGCCTCATGCACGGTATTCCCACGGGTGCCACCTTACCTGGCCCGGGACCGTTTGCGCCTTTTGGCTCACGTATATGATAGTGTCGCTAGCATCCATATGACAAAGAATCTGGGCTGACATGGCTAGTCGTGAATCCAAAGTGGCACTAACTTACAGGGACAGGCATACATGACCCAACAACGAACGTGTCGGTCATCAGCGAGTGAATCCGGGCTGTAGCAACTGGGCTAGCAGGACTCCGGCAAACCGGGCTGTAGCAGGCTAACAGGACTCCGGTAGACACCGCGTGACATTTCCCCGAGGGGACAGATACAAGAATGAAGAAGGACACATGCCGGCCAGCCTAAGTGTTCTGGAGTAGTAGCAAGCTACCAAGGCTCAGTGGAAGCACTAGGAGACATTTCCCGATAAGAGAGGCTACCAAGGATAAACAACTAGATAGTCAGATCCCACACATATGAAGCATTTCAATAACATACACACAATATGCTCGATATGTGCAAATACAACATGGCATCACAACATGACTCTACGACTCAAGTATTTTATTCAATAGGCTCCGAGGAGCGAGATATTACAATCATGGGTCTCATGACCCAACAATCAGAGCATACAAGTCAAAGCACATGCAGAAGCTTAACATGTCTGAGTACAAACATCTACAAATGAAAAAGGCTGAGAAGCCTGACTATCTACCAGATCCTGCCGAGGGCACAAGATCGTAGCTGAGGTAACAAGCTAAACGTCGAAGTCCACGTGGAACTACTAGTGAGACTGAAGTCTCTCTGCAAAAACATAAATTAAGCAACGTGGGTACAAATGTACCCAGCAAGACTTACATCAGATCTAACTACATATGCATCATTATCAACAAGGGGATGGTGGGGTTTAACTGCAGCAAGCCAGCTTTGACTCGGTGGCTATCCTGAACTACGACTGCAAGTAACTCTTTTGAGGTGGCGCACACGACTCCACATATTCACCATATCAATACACCACTATGGATCCGCTCCCGTCTCCCTACGAGAACGCCATCCATAGCACTCACGCTTATCTTGCATATTTTAGAGTATCCACTTTCACTTGTCTATGAACTGTACAGGCAACCCAGAAGTCCTTTACTGCGGACACGACTATTCGAATAGATAATGTTAACCCTGCAGGGGTGTACTTCTTCACACACGCTCTCACCACTTATCGCTGTTTACACGACATGTACTCGGCAACCTTCAAGCGGAAGCCCAACGAGGGTGTCGGCCACGACCTGACTAACCACACAAGTCTCTCGTCCAGGTTTATCGCCTATTCGGGTTCCATCCGCAAGGAGATCCGGCCGGGGTGTCGCTCAGGGCCCCAAACGATGTGTGCAGGGTTCCCAAGCCCACCTCGACGGGTGGATCTACGCTTGGTACACCGTGCCATGGTGCCTAGTCTGTCCCAAGCCCACCTGTACCGGGTGCCACTTGGTAGACTACTAACACTACCTACAAACACCAGAAACTAGTTGCAACTCCTGGACAGAGATCAAGTTGATTAATAAGTCAAGAGAGCTTGGAGTGCCCGGAGCCCAATGTGTGGTAGTAACTGTTCATGGATCACAAACACAGAACTCAGTTCCTAAGGACGGCTTCAATGAGACAACCCACCATGTACTCCTACATGGCCTCTCACCGCTACCTTTACCAAATCGTGTTCACACACTTAGCTCTCAACAGTAGGACATGTTCACACACCTCCAATTCATCCCTGATGAATCAGACCTGACACAACTCTAAGCAATAGCAGGCATGACAAACAAGCATGAATGAGTAGGCACATCAGGGCTCAAACAACTCCTACTCATGCTAGTGGGTTTCATCTATTTACTGTGGCAATGACAGGTCATGCAGAGGATAAAGGGGTTCAGCTACCGCAGCAAGTAACAAATGAATCGTTGTTGTCCTAATGCTGTAAAAGAGAGCAGGAGCGAGAGAGTGGGATTGTATCGGAATGAACAAGGGGGTTTTGCTTGCCTGGCACTTCTGAAGATAGTATAGTTCTTCATCGGTGTCATCGAACTCATCGTCAGAACATCGTCTACAAAGAGGGGACAAATACCGACAAACAAAGAAGAAACACAATCAATGCAATGCAACAATATGATGCATGAATATGACATGGAAAAATGAGTGTGTTTTGGCTAATGCAACTTAGAACAGATTAAATGAAGTTGGTTTGAATCCAAGATTCAAATTCAAACTCCATATGTGAAGGTTTAAATGCCATTTATATGATTTGTGCTAAACAGCAGCTATAGTTGTTCTAACATGCATGAAAATGGTACAAATGGATAGATTGGATTTTTCTGATCATTTTTCATATATAACTTATTTCATTCTGAGTTACGGTTGATTTTCTATGATTTTTAGAAGTTAATAGCATTTTCTAGAATTTTCGAAACTAAAATAAATCCAGAAATCAAATACTGCGTCAGCATGACATCAACAGGTCAACTGCGCTGACCCAGGTCAAACCTGACCTGTGGGTCCCTCATGTCAGTCTAACAGTGTCATAGGAGAGGCTGACCAGTGGGGCCAGGTCAACGCTGAGGTGGCGAGGTCAAACTAACAGGTGGGCCCACGGCATTAGCTTAAGTTAAAGAGGGAAATAACCCTGTGGTTAATTAAGGTATGGGGCCCGGCTGTCATTGACCCCTGGGGGTTTTAAAGCGTGGTGGTTAGCCCCTAATGATGTGCCACGTCGTCATGGCCGGGGTTAGGCCGCCGGCGACCATCCAGTGCGGCGGCGGCTCGCCGGGGTGGTGCTAGCGGCAGCGGCTGAGTGCGCTGAGGGCACCAGGAGGGAGCCCTCGCTCGCCCGCATCTAGGGGCGCAAGCGGAAGGAGCCAGGGCGGTGTGTAACTGCGGCGGCGACGAGCCGGGCGGCGACCGGAGCTCGGAGGTGCTTCGAGACGGCGCTACGGGGCATGGAAGAATAGGTGAGTGGGTGCGTTCGACTCCTGGGAGCTTGCTGATCACGAGGGTGGGCTCGGACGCAAGCGGAGGCGGCTAGAACAGCGACGACGACATGCACGGCAGAGCCGAGCTCTCGGCCATGGCGGAGATGCGTCCTGGAGCTCGCAAATGCGAGGGAAAAGAGAGGGGTTAGGATAAGGAGCTCACTGCGAGGTCGAAGAGAAGCTCAGCGGGCTCGGGGGCGTCCTACGTGCGGCGAATCGATAGCAGTGGTGGTCGGAGCCCGAGGAGGAAGACGACGGTGGTGTCGGTGTTGCAGGGCGTCCGGGCTTGCGCTTGTTGAGGGGAAAACTTCACGACGTCGAGGCGGACGATAGGGTCAGCATGGAGAGGCATGGCGTCGGCTATGGCTGCGGTGGTGCGGACGGCGGTGATGGCTGCGCTCGGGCTGCGCGGGAGAGAGAAACAGAGGAGGAGGAGGAGCACAGGGAGAGTGAGAGGGGTCCAGGAGGTTCGGGCGTCTCCGTGGCGTCTCGAGAAGGGTCAGCGAAGAGAGGAAGCAAGCAGGGAGGTGGCCACGACGATCGCTCGCGCGTCGACACGCCTCTGCCTACTGGCAGGGGTTGAAGACGACCGCTTCGCCCTAGTGGGCTGGGCCTCAGCTACAGTGCTGGGCCAGCTGGGCTGCCAGGTAAGTTGCACAGGTAACCTCTCTCTCCTTTTATTTCCATTTTCTATTTTTTGTAATTGTGTTTGGCTTTAATAAAAATGCGAGGGAATTTCCAAAAATCATGAAACTAATCATGACTACT
Source organism: Triticum dicoccoides (assembly GCF_002162155.2). Classification (NCBI taxonomy): domain Eukaryota; kingdom Viridiplantae; phylum Streptophyta; class Magnoliopsida; order Poales; family Poaceae; genus Triticum; species Triticum dicoccoides. The sequence continues at coordinate 651,836,293 of NC_041386.1, forward strand.
GTTTGGAATATATCCAATAGTAAACATTTTAGTTTATGACTATTTGAGCATTTAAAATATTTAATAGCATTTAAATGCCCAAATGCAAATACTATAAGATTTAATTCAGAGCCCAAATATGTCATGGAAAAATGTGCAACACCTCTGGTTATTGTTTCTAGCATTTTCCAGAAATGATGAACATTTTTGAAAGCCATTTGGATTCACTGAAATTATTTTAGTTGAACCTAGTGAATTCCTTTGATGCTAGGGTTTAGGCAATCCCAATTTCAGGTTTAAAAGAAATTTAAACATGATGCAGCGCAGGACTAACTAGACCAGAGCATAACAGATCTAGGGATGTGACAGTTCCATTTTGAACTATTTCAAAATCTTGACAAGGTATGTACTTATTGAAAAACTTATCAAGCGTCTTGATCTATCTTAATAGATCTTGATGCTCAATATGTAAGTAGCTTTACTGAGGTCTTTCTTTGATTTTTTTTATTCAAGTATCCTTTTATGCTATCTAGAAATTCTATATCATTTTCAATCAATAATATGTCATCCACATATAATATCAGAAATGCTATAGAGCTCCCACTCACTTTCTTGTAAATACAAGCCTTTCTGAAAGTCTATATAAAACCATATGATTTGATTAACTCATCAAAGCGTATATTCCAACTCCGAGATGCTTGCACCAGTCCATTGATGGATCTCTGGAGCTTGCACATTTTGTTAGCACCCTTAGGATTTACAAAACCTTCTGGTTGTATCATATACAACACTTCTTTAAGAAATATCCATTTAAGGAATGTAGTTTTGTCATCCATTTGCCAGATTTCAAAAAATGTGGCAATTGCTAACATGATTCTGACAGACTTAAGCATCGTTACGAGTGAGAAAATCTCATCATATTCAACACCTTGAACTTGTCGAAAACCTTTCGCAACAAGTCGAGCTTAGTAGATAGTAACACTACTATCAGTGTCCGTCTTCCTCTTGAAGATCCATTTATTTAACCTGACTTGCTGATCATCGAGCAGGTCAACCAAAGTCCACACTTTGTTCTTATATATGGATCCTATCTCAGATTTTATGGCCTCAAGCCATTTTGAGGAATCTGGGCTCATCATCGCTTCCTCATAGTTCGTAGGTTCATCATGGTCTAGTAACATGACTTCTAGAACATGATTACCGTACCACTTTGGTGCAGATCTTATTCTGGAAGACCTACGAGGTTCGGTAGTAACTTGATCTGAAGCTTCATGATCATCATCATTAGCTTCCTCACTAATTGGTGTAGGAATCACAAGAACTGATTTCTGTGATGAACTACTTTCCAATTCGGGAGAAGGTACAATTACCTTATCAAGCTCTACTTTCCTCCCACTCACTTCTTTCGAGAGAAACTCCTTCTCTAGAAAGGATCCATCTTAGCAACAAAGATTTTGCCTTCGGATCTGTGATAGAAGGTGTACCCAACAGTTTCCTTTGGGTATTCTATGAAGACGTACTTCTCTGATTTGGGTTCGAGCTTATCAGGTTGAAACTTTTTCACATAAGCATCGCAACCCCAAAATTTAAGAAATGACAACTTTGGTTTCTTGCCAAACCACAGTTCATAAGGCGTCGTCTCAACGGATTTCGATGGTGCCCTATTTAAACGTGAATGCAACTGTCTCTAATGCATAAACCCAAAACGATAGTGGTAAATCGGTAAGATACATCATAGATTGCACCATATCTAGTAAAGTACGATTACGACGTTCGGACACACCATTACATTGTGGTTACATTGTGGTGTTCCAGATGGCATGAGTTGCGAAACTATTTCACATTGTTTCAAATGAAGACCAAACTCATAACTCAAATATTTGTCTCCACGATCAGATCGTAGAAACTTTATTTTTCTTGTTACGATGATTTTTCCACTTCACTCTGAAATTCTTTGAACTTTTCAACTATTTCAGACTTATGTTTCATCAAGTAGATATACCCATATCTGCTCAAATCATCTGTGAAGGTCAGAAAATAACGATACTTTCCACGAGCATCAACACTCATTGGATCTCATACATCAATATGTATTATTTCCAACAAATCTGTTGCTCGCTCCATTGTTCCGGAGAACGGAGTCTTAGTCATCTTGCCCATGAGGCATGGTTCACAAGCATCAAGTGATTCATAATCAAGTGATTCCAAAAGCCCATCAGCATGGAGTTTCTTCATGCGCTTTACACCAATATGACCTAAACGGCAGTGCCACAAATAAGTTGCACTATCATTATCAACTTTGCATCTTTTGGCATCAATATTATGAATATGTGTATCACTACGTTCGAGATCCAACAAACCATTTTCATTGGGTGTATGACCATTGAAGGTTTTATTCATGTAAACAGAACAACAATTATTCTCTGGCTTTAAATGAATAACTGTATTGCAATAAACATGATCAAATCATATTCATGCTCAACGCAAACGCCAAATAACATTTATTTAGGTTTTACACTAATCCCGAAAGTATAGGGAGTGTGCGATGATGATCATATCAATCTTGGAACCACTTCCAAAACACATCGTCACCTCACCCTCAACTAGTCTCTGTTTATTCTGCAACTCCCATTTCAAGTTACTACTCTTAGCAACTGAACCAGTATCAAATACCAAGGGGTTGCTATAAACACTAGTAAAGTACACATCAATAACATGTATATCAAATATACCTATGTTCACTTTGCCATCCTTCTTATCCGCCAAATACTTGGGGTAGTTCCACTTCCAGTGACCAGTCCCTTTGCAGTAGAATCACTTAGTCTTAGGCTCAGGTCCATACTTTGGGCTTCTTCACGGGACTGACAACTTGCTTGTCATTGTACTTGAAGTTCCCTTTCTTTCCCTTTGCCCTTTTCTTGAAACTAGTGGTCTTGTCCATCAACACTTGATGCTCTTTTCTTGATTTCTACCTTCGTCGATTTCAGCATCACGAAGAGCTCGGGAATCATTTTCGTCATCCCTTGCATTGTAGTTCATCACGAAGTTCCAGTAACTTGGTGATGGTGACTAGAGAACTCTGCCAATCACTATCTTATCTGGAAGATTAACTCCCACTTGATTCAAGCGATTGTAGTACTCAGACAATCTAAGTACTTGCTCACTAGTTGAGCAATTCTCCTCCATCTTTTAGGCGAAGTATTTGTCAAAGGTCTCATACCTCTTGACACGGGCATGAATCTGAAATACCAATTTCATCTCTTGAAACATCTTATATGTTCCATGACGTTTCAAAAACGTTTTTGTAGTCCCGGTTCTAAGCCATAAAGCATGGTGCACAAAACTATCAAGTAGTCATCATATTGAGCTAGCCAAACGTTCATAACGTCTGCATCCGCTCCTGCAATAGGTCTGTCACCTAGCGGTACATCAAGGACATAATTCTTCTATGCAACAATGAGGATAAACCTCAGATCACGGATCCAATCCGCATCATTGCTACCAACATCTTTCAACACAATTTTCTCTAGGAACATATCAAAATAAACATATGAAAGCAACAACGCGAGTTATTGATCTACAACATAATTTGCAAAATACTACCAGGACTAAGTTCATGATAAATTAAAGTTCAATTAATCATATTACTTAAGAACTCCCACTTAGATAGACATCCCTCTAATCCTCTAAGTGATCACGTGATCCAAATCAACTAAACCATGTCCGATCATCACGTGAGATGGAGTAGTTTCAATGGTGAACATCACTATGTTGATCATATCTACTATATGATTCACACTCGACCTTTCGGTCCCCGTGTTCCGAGGCCATATCTGTTATATGCTAGGCTCGTCAAGTTTAACCTGAGTATTCCGCGTGTGCAACTGTTTTGCACCCGTTGTATTTGAACGTAGAGCCTATCACACCCGATCATCACGTGGTGTCTCAGCACGAAGAACTTTCGCAACGGTGCATACTCAGGGAGAACACTTCTTGATAATTAGTGAGAGATCATCTTAAAATGCTACCATCGAACTAAGCAAAATTAGATGTATAACAGATAAACATCATATGCAATCAAAATATGTGACATGATATGGCCATGATCATCTTGCGCCTTTGATCTCCATCTCCAAAGTACTGTCATGATCTCTATCGTCACCGGCACGACACCATGATCTTCATCATCTTGATCTATATCAATGTGTCATCACATGGTCGTCTCGCCAACTATTGCTTTTGCAACTATTGCTATCGTATAGCGATAAAGTAAAGCAATTATTTGGCACTTGCATCTTATGCAACAAAGAGACAACCATAGGGCTTCTGCCAGTTGCCGATAACTTCAACAAAATATGATCATCTCATACAACAACTTATATCTCATCACGTCTTGACCATATCACATCACAACATGCCCTGCGAAAACAAGTTAGACGTCCTCTACTTTGTTGTTGCAAGTTTTACGTGGCTGCTATGGGTTGAGCAAGAACCGTTCTTACCTACGCATCAAAACCACAACGGTAGTTCATCAAGTTAGTGCTGTTTTAACCTTCTCAAGGACCGGGCGTAGCCACACTCGGTTCAACTAAAGTTGGAGAAACAGACACCCGCTAGTCACATGTGTGCAAAGCACGGCGGTAAAACCAGTCTCGCGTAAGCGTACGCGTAATGTCGGTCCAGGCCGCTTCATCCAACAATACCGCTGAACCAAAGTATGACATGCTGGTAAGCAGTATGACTTGTATTCCCCACAACTCACTTGTGTTCTACTCGTGCATATAACATCAACGCATAAAACCTAGGCTCTGATACCACTGTTGGGGAACGTAGTAATTTCAAAAAAATTCCTACGCACACGCAAGATCATGGTGATGCATAGCAACGAGAGGGGAGAGTAATGTCCACGTACCCTTGTAGACCGTAAGCGGAAGCATTATGACAACGCGGTTGATGTAGTCGTACGTCTTCACGATCCGACCGATCCAAGTACCGAACGTACGACACCTCCGAGTTCAGCACACGTTCAGCTCGACGACGATCCCCGGACTCCGATCCAGCAAAGTGTTGGGATGAGTTCCGTCAGCACGATGGCGTGGTGACGATGATGATGTTCTACCGGCGCAGGGCTTCGCCTAAACTCCGCGACGATATGACCGAGGTGGAATATGGTGGAGGGGGGCACCGCACACGGCTAAGGAACGATCACGTAGATCAACTTGTGTCTTCTAGGGTGCCCCCTGCCCCCGTATATAAAGGAGGGAGGGGGGAGGTGCGGCCGGCCCCCTAGGGAGTAGGACTCCCCCCTCTTGCCTTGGTGGAGAAGGAAAGGGGGGAGGGGAAAGAGGAAAGGGGGGCGCCCCCCCTTCCTTGTCCTATTCGGACTAGGGGGGAGGGGGCGCGCGGCCTGCCCTGGCCGGCCCTCCTCTTCTCCCTCATGGCCCACTAAGGCCCATTAACCCCTGGGAGGGTTCCGGTAACCCCCGGTGTTCCGGTAAAATCTCGATTTCACCCGGAACCATTCCGATATCCAAATATAGGCTTCCAATATATCAATCTTTATGTCTCGATCATTTCGAGACTCCTCGTCATGTCAGTGATCACATCCGGGACTCCGAACAACCTTCGATACATCAAAACTTATAAACTCATAATAAAACTGTCATCGTAACGTTAAGCGTGCGGACCCTACGGGTTCGAGAACTATGTAGACATGACCTAGAACTATTCTCAGTCAATAACCAATAGCGGAACTTGGATGCTCATATTGGCTCCTACATATTCTGCGAAGATCTTTATCGGTCAAACCGCATAACAACATACGTTGTTCCCTTTGTCACCGGTATGTTACTTGCCCGAGATTCGATCGTCGGTATCCAATACCTAGTTCAATCTCGTTACTGGAAGTCTCTTTACTCGTTACGTAATGCATCATTCCGTAACTAACTCATTAGCTACATTGCTTGCAAGGCTTATAGTGATGTGCATTACCGAGAGGGCCCAGAGATACCTCTTCGACAATCGGAGTGACAAAACCTAATCTCGAAATACGCCAACCCAACATGTACCTTTGGAGACACCTGTAGTACTCCTTTATAATCACCCAGTTACGTTGTGACGTTTGGTAGCACCCAAAGTGTTCCTCCGGTAAACGGGGGTTGCATAATCTCATAGTTACAGGAACATGTATAAGTCATGAAGAAAGCAATAGCAATATACTAAACGATCAAGTGCTAGGCTAACGGAATGGGTCATGTCAATCACATCATTCTTCTAATGATGTGATCCCGTTAATCAAATGACAACTCATGTCTATGGTTAAGAAACTTAACCATCTTTGATTAACAAGCTAGTCAAGTAGAGTCATACTAGTGACACTATGTTTGTCTATGTATTCACACATGTATTATGTTTCCGGTTAATACAATTATAACATGAATAATAAACATTTATCATGAAATAAGGAAATAAATAATAACTTTATTATTGCCTCTAGGGCATATTTCCTTCACCCAGTCCCTAGGACTTACACTGACGGCCTCTGCCTCCACTGACCTTGTCGCCTATTCAGATGCGGACTGGGCCGGCTGCCCGGACACACGGCGCTCCACCTTGGGGTACTGTGTCTACCTTGGGTCGTCCCTGATCTCTTGGTCCTCCAAGCGACAGCCCACCGTCTCCCGCTCGAGTGCCAAGGCTGAGTATCGAGCAGTGACTAACGCCGTTCCTGAATGCTCTTGGCTTCGACAGCTGCTTCAGGAGTTGCTTTGTGATGTTCACAAGGCCACGCTCGTCTACTGCGACAACGTCTCCACCGTCTACCTCTCCGCCAACCCGGTCCACCATCGTCGAACGAAGCATATTGAGCTCGACATACACTTCGTTCGTGAGTAGGTGGCTCTTGGGCGCATCCGGGTCCTCCACGTCCCGACGGCGCAGCAGTTCGCCGACGTCATGACAAAAGGACTGCCTACTTCTGTCTTCGAGGAGTTCACGTCCAGTCTTTGCGTCTCCGGCGACGCTTCGACTGTGGGGGGTGTTGAATATATGGTTTGTGCATGTATATTGTATAGCCCAGCCCACCTCCTAGTCATTGTATAGTTGAGGCTGTGGCCTACCTTGTACTCCATATATACGTGCGCTATGCACCGATCAATACATCGTGAATCATTTCCAAACTCTCGTTTCCAACACTGCGCCTCGATGTGCCGTGAGGGCTTCGACACCACCAGGCCCGCCGTCACTGACGACCGCCGCTGTTTTGCTGGTTGAACGGCCTAATCAAGGCACGAGCAGGTAGGTCCTCCTGGTACCTGCCGAGGAAGAGCCGTGCAGGCAGGCGCATTTTGAGGTCATTCAGCCGGCAAAAACGCCGGTTCCTCGTTGGGAAGCTCGTTGTCATGTCCATCCATGCCCACGACGTCTGGGCTGACGTCTTCGACCATGGCGTGGCAGCAGAGACCCGGCCTGGGATCCGGACCTAGAACATGTCAACCATCAGATCATTGCCACTGTTTCCTTGATCTGGCGTGGAGAGGAAAGATAGACGACGGCACAACAACAACAGACGGAGGCCAAATTTCGTGTTTTGACCCTTTTGTCAAACAAATTCGAGATCTGACCCCAGTTTGAAAACATTTTGAGATCTGACCCTTTTGCTACCGTCAGACCCTCGGGCGGTAGGGTTGCACAGTCTACCGCTGCAGGTTCCGGCGGTAGGTGTGCCTGACGGGCGTCAAACGGTTAACGACTGCTTATGTACCTACCGCCAAAGCCCACGGCAGTAGCCCACACAAACCTACCGTCGAGTGCCCTGGCGGTAGGGTATCATAGTCTGCATGAACTTAACTACTTTGATTTTGTCTTCAATTTTTTGCCATAGACATAAGAAACAATAAGCACAATCTCATAGACATAACATAGTTTGATCACATCCAAAAAGTTTTGCCATTACGGACTAAGAAACAAGTACCAAATAACATAGTTTGATCACATAACATAGTTTAACCAAATAACATAACATAGTTCGAAGGCAACATAAGAAGTTTAACAAGTTCAACGGTCATCGACCGCATAAAAGGTTTCATCCATAGGTAGCAATCAAACATGACGATCATCAGCAGCCACACGCATATATAGTTTAGATGATATCGATGACGATCATCATCTTCAAGTCTTGATGGTTGGTTTTCCGGATAGTAATAAGGATGGCCTGTCCAACATGAAGATTCTTGTCAACGTGGAAGCTCTTCCACCATTAAATGTGTGCGACCGTCCGTTTCCACACTGTACGCACAAGTAGTGACGGGGCCCCTTGCGGTAAGGCGTATTCCAGCATAGCCTTCTTCATCAGCCTCGATGCCACAACTCTCAGATAGGCTCTTTGGCAATTTTTGAATAAGAAAAACATATCAATTAATAAGTTTGGATTATCTAAACTATTAACAATTCCTTGGATTCTACACTAATAACATACCATGACATGTCGATCGATCATGGTACTTGTCAGACAGGTCACGAATGGCGCCCCGATCAACTCAGCACGTGGCAGAAAGTTGTCCCATAGGTTGCACACCTCCTGTTCGCTCAGCCTCACTCTTTGAGCACAGATGGCTTCCTCAAGTGGGTCTTCATAGTCATCATCCTCATCAAGTGGTGGTGGTGGTGCCATGTTCCTTATATAAGTATTGATTGGATAAAGTTAATTAAACATCAATATTTGTTCTAATGCAAGCAAAACAAATATCTACAATATTCACACAATAAATCATCACATATGGCTATAAGAAAGACTAAACCTAGGGTTCATCTAGGTTCTAGGATTCATCTAGGTTCTAGGGTTCATCTAGGTTCTAGGGTTCATCATATCAACTAGAGAGGGTTCCTCGTATGGCTATAAGAAAGACTAAACCTAGGGTTCATCAACTAGGTTCATCACATTGCAATCATCTAGGTTTAGGGTTCATCATATCAACTAGAGAGGGTTCCTCATATGGCTATAAGAAAGCGGATCGATTGACTCAAACTAATTGGGGGATTGGAGGAGCTTACCTTCCTCTTTCCGTAGCCATCTCGATACGCAAAATCCGTGAATCGACGAAGAAGATCGGAGTGGGGAAGTGGAGGAG
>NC_041386.1:651845649-651848136 GCF_002162155.2 Triticum dicoccoides
GCAGCAGTAGCAGACCACAACCTACCGCCATCAGACCAACGGTAGGTGCCTCCCCCCATGCCGATCTTCTGTGACCAAAAAATCGAGCAGCGCAGCGGTAGGGTTGCGCACCCTACCGCCGGTCCTACCGCCAAGCTCCCTGGCGGTAGGGTGCGCAACCCTACCGCTGCGCTGCTCGATTTTTTGGTCACAGAAGATCGGTGTGGGGGGAGGCACCTACCGTCGGGTCTGATGGCGGTAGGCTGTGGTCTGCTACCGCCGCGCCCTATGGCGGTAGGGTGCCTTTGTGTGCATTTTTTGCACCTTCTAACTTCTTTTGTCTTCAATTTTTGGCATACAACATTTAAACAACATATGTATGACATATAAAGCACACAATATATGATATATGATGCACACACCACAAATCTATAAATAAGGTAGGTTTGGTACATAGCAATTTAACGAAACAGTTTCACGAGCAAATTCATATGGTTCACGAAGCAAATATGCAAGTTTTTAGTTCAACGACACGGCAGCAACTTCAGTCCTTCCTTCCCCTCTTCGACTTTTGGTCCTCGTCATCCTTGGATCGCTTCTCGGCCTTTGTCTTCTTGCGGGCCGCAGGACGTGCTTTCTGAAATGGGGATGGACTCTGCCAGTCCTTCTTTGGCATATTCCTCTTCTCACGCTCGGTTGGCTGAGTTACTGGAGGTCCATCGTCATCATCGTACTCCTCCTCCTCCTCATCCTCATCGTGCTCTTCCTCTTCCTCACCATGTTCTTCTTCGACGCCCTCTTCTTCTGCGCCCTCTTCTTCCTCTTCCTCTGCATCATCATCATCATCGTCGTTCTCCTCCTCGTCATCTTGAGCCGCCCTAGACGACGAGGCTGCATGGCTCGATGAAGCGAGGCTACACATCGGTGCAGGAGGAAAAACATCCTCGGTGTTTGTAGCACACCCAAGTAGGCCCACAAGCCGGCGTGCTTTGTTGACGTATTTCTGCAATGAAAACGGAAGAATATGTTAACTTCTCGAATGTCCAATGATAACGAAAATGAACTCCGTATTACCTTCATCGTTTCCCTCAACTTGTTCTCACTAGCTCGAGTCCCAGGGACAACACTAAGCGCATCAGAGGCATGAAAAATGCTTTTGTTCAGCTCCGAAGACTGCAAAGTAATAAAATGAGTCAATAGCACGAAAAGCTGATTTCACATGCTGTGGTTCGAAAGAGGTAAAAACAACATACCACTCTGTTCATGAGGGGTCTGTACTCCCTAAACCCGCCTTGAAGCTGTCTGATGCTCTCGTTGTAGGCTTCATTCTCTGAGGCATCATCGAACAGGTCTTCGGCATCTGCTGTCGTCCATTGGGGCCTCAGACGCAGACGATGCTTGATGCCATCGTCGTACCACAACATGTGATCCTCGTAGTCGTCCCAGTCAATCACTCTCCTCTCCGTGTCTTTGCGTGTTTTCCACTCGTTCCATTCATGCACGTATCTCGCATGTTCGGCTTCCCAATCCGTGATTGATTGATTCTTCTGCCTGCTCATCCTGTAATGCATAAGAAAGAATGTAAAACATCCTTCTTATATGAATGTAAAACATCAAAAATAAGAACTTAGAATCGATGAGGACGGCTTGTGGTACTCACAGGTGTAGGTCGTAGCCACCGGTATCGCGGACGATGACGGTTGGTGGTGTGTGTTGCACCTTACCAAATTGTGCGGCAACGCGCTGTGGCAAGTGGTACTCCACGGCATAGACACAAATCATGGGCACGATGCACCGGAAGAGAAGCCGGTCCTGCTTGCACATGCTGTTCAGCTCGAACCCCAACTCTCAATCATCACTATACGACCGCCAAGTAACCTATAATCAAACAATGTTAGGCTCAAGTGAAAGTGTTATCGAAACAATGGTAAGCTCAAGTGAAAATGTAATTCTTATACCTGGAAAGGTGTGAGAGCATCAAGCTCGTTGCTGAAGACCTTGTACAAGGCCTTCGATTCGCCCGTGTAGACATGCACCACGTCCCAAGCGTATGCGACGGTCGGGTTCCGATCATCTTCGCCATCTCCGCCATAGTCCGTCCATGCACGCGAGCGCAACTTCTCCGGACGGCCCACCGGGATTCGCTCCCACATCCAAATGGAGAGGCCCCATACACATCCACACATACCGGACGTGACTTCCGCTCTCCGGGTCGCGTCGTCAAGCTACAAACCATGTTCAGGTGATAAGATGTCAAAATGTAAAGCAACACACATCTAATATTTGAAAGAAAGTGATATTCACTTACCGAACGGTATAGGTAGGCGAGTCCGGCGGCCCCCCAGCTGTACCCCGCATCCCAGTCCTTTAGGAAGTCGAGATACATCCATAGGACAGAGTTCTCGGAGCAGTCCGGAAACACTACCTCCGTGAGAATGTACCACAGGTAGGCCCTGGCGTACTGCTCCACCACCCGGGGCTCGGCATCTTCCGGGCACTTGCTCCGGT
>NC_041386.1:651848521-651849862 GCF_002162155.2 Triticum dicoccoides
AGTCGCCGATGAGGCTGACAACCCTCTCGTGCCAGTTCACCTTCTCCACTCTTCCTGTGAGAGCACGACCCTGGAGCGGTAGTGCCGTAATCATCGCCCAATCCTCGAGGTTCACGGTCATCTCCCCACATGGAAGATGAAAGATGTGCGTCTCTGGCCACCACCGGTCGATCAAAGCCATGAGAGCTGAGTGGACAAGCGTCGGCGGCTTACGCTTGAACTGCAGGACGAAACCGAATAGTCGGGCTCTCCTGAAGAACGGTGCGTACTGCTCGTTGTACTCCATCTTAACCGTCGTCTTGTGAGCCCTCATCCGCAGTGGTGGCAGCATCTGTGAAAATCAATAACCAAAGCATAATTATCATGAACATAATAGTTAGCAACTTGTTTTCATCAATTCGAAAGATTTGGTTTGAAATGGTAATTACCACTCCATTCTCAATGAAACGGACACGGTGACGCTTGTCGAACCTAGGGTCAAGCATGGTGTACTTCGTGCCGACGTCGTCCGCAAGAGGTGGCCTCCTAAAAGAATTGCATAAGCATATCAAAAGATTTTTCAACATGAACTAGAGTTCAACATTAACTACGAAACACATCGATGCATAACAAAAATTAATCACATCCAACAACATCCAACATGCATAATCTCATATATCAAGATGAACCTATGAGTTCAATCTTTGAATAATCATATATCAAGATTATTATGAACATGAACTAAATACAATACATATATCAAGAGCTAAATAAAATACTTTTATGAAGATGCAATCACCATGGTTCAAATGCATCATAACACATATTTCTCCAACAACATCCAACATGCATAATCTCATTTTTTTGTTAAAAAACAAAAAAAAAAGAACTAGGGTTCATCTTGAGGATTCGTACACTACATATAACAAATATATCAAATATTCATCTCAAATATTCATCATACACTACATCCAATACTTGCATCATAGCATAGGAACATGCATCATCCATCATATAAAAAAAACATTCAAATCAATTATGAACTAGGGTTCATCTTAACACAACCATACCAACTATTCAATATAGTTCATATCTAACACAATATAACATCTAGAATCAACCTAAATCAATCCTAGGGTTATTTTTTTTTCAAATAGGAGAGATTTGAATCGAATAATGCGACGAATCGAAATGTGTTTGATTAAAACTTATTGGAGGGATTGAAAGAGCTTACTTTTCTTTCTTCGGGGCCATCTCGATCCGCAAAATCCGTCAACAAACGAAGAAGATCGGAGGGGGGGAGTGGAGGGGATGAGAGAAGGCGAGTTGGAGCAACTGCTCTGTTCTTTGTGGTGGGGGGCG
>NC_041386.1:651850216-651880502 GCF_002162155.2 Triticum dicoccoides
GGTGTGACGGAGGGGGCACGGAGGCCGTTATCGTTGCTGACGTGGACAAGTTTGCTACCGCCGCAGGTCTCGGCGGTAGGCTGTATGATCCTACCGCCGTGCCTCGTGGCAGTAGGGAAAAGGGTCAGATCTCGAAATGTTTTCAAACTGGGGTCAGATCTCGATTTTGTTTGATAAAAGGGTCAAAACACGAAATTTTGCCACAGACGGACATTGCTGAAAGACAAAGACCAACAGACGTACGTACTTACCGTGCGAGGCTCTCGGAGCAGAGGTCTGCTTCACGAGGAAGTACCCTGTCCCTGTGTGTGTGATATGTTGGGCAAGAAAGGAGGTACCGGAGAGCATATGAATAAGCTTTGTGAAGCAATACCTAGAGGAACACATGCCGTCAGAACTAGGTGTGCTGCTAATAGAAGCAAACCAATCATAGATGTAGGGCACTATGTGATTGCAGTTGACAAGCATAGCATTGCCTGCCACGCCCAGGCTGCAATTAATTTACATCTCTACTACTTCCATTTCAAAACCCGGCAGAAAAAGGTTGACTTAACTGACAACTTGAGCCTCAACCGCCCAGGTTCCCATTCTAGTTAGCAAAAAAACCTACAGTCCCTGGAACAATAAGTTCCTACCATAGATGATAAACAAGAACACATTGCCGCACAAACAAATCACAGAAAAACTGTCGGACGAGGCCGACCACCAGATCAAACTACATGGGGAATCCACAATAATCATCAGAGAGTATCAAAAGGACACTGGAACGCGACCATACCTGCAGAGACATACGAAGTGGACACCAACAGGTGCCTCTCAACAATGCCTGCGCCATGATCCTGAAATGGGGAACATACCGGCCGCGACCCTTGGCTGTGTTTCCATGTGCTCGAGAACACGAGCATTCTGCAAGATACAGTACGCTCCCACCGTCGTCAAAGTTCAGATATACCATCTGCATTTCATGAAGAACTCCGTTATTGGCATTTGGCTGCCTAGAGAAGACAGTTAAGTGGACAAGTCAGATGCCTCAGATGCATAAACATGCCATGTCGTCTTGTTGTCAGCTACTGCAACTGAAACATAACAAGGAAAAATAACATGACATCAAAATCCAATTTCAAGAACTATAATGTACGCAAACAAGAATGAATGAATAAATTAATAAACACCAGTTAACCTGTTCATATCCATGTATATAAGCTTGCACATGTAGTATCTTCACTGGAAAAATACTTGGAACTAAAGCGAATACATGGGCCAGTCCTTTGCTGCCTTTAAACAATATTATTGTAGCCTTATCTAATTTCGAGCAACCATGAAGTACTATAGGGATCCATTGTCCTTCGTACACAAAATGGGCAAGAGCAGCATGAAACTCAACTCAACCATCTTGACATTCATTCCATGAATTAGTAAATGTTGAAGTTTGTCAAGTTGGTGTGATATACTTAAATTAGTCCTGCTGGGTACTGTAAACCCACATGTATATATACCTGGGTATGGCTTTATAGAAACAGCAGCGAGAAACAAAGAATGCACACAAGAGCTGCCTTGTACACCCAAGGCCTCAAGAGGAAAGTGGTGAACTTCTTCGGATGGCGAATAAGTTTTCTCCAGGTCAAAAGCTATGATCCTCGCTTTCCATGAAGCGGCAAAGTAAAATCCACCTGTCAAGATGATCGAAAGTCCTCTTTGTGCAAGCCACACCCGATGCAGAAGTTATCGACCCCTATCCCACTATGCCACTTAGTAATCCAATTTACAGCCTCAGTGAACTTAGCTCGTTTTATTTTCAGAAAACCAAAGATGTGTCGTTCATCAGTGTCTAAATCCAGATCACTGGGGCCATAAAAACACAGATTACAACGGAATGTCCAGAGCATTTTCCAACTTCTCTCCAAACAATGCTTGTCCTCCTCACAGCCTCTTTAAGAGGAAGCAGTGACATCACAGCAGGCTGAAACTCCCACGACAAGGGTCAAGGAAGGGCCTGAATTTTTAGTCGGGTTGAATTTTTATCCAAGCTCCCTGCCCGTCCCAGGCAACAAAACCCATAAAACACCCTTTTTTTTTTTTTGCCCCAGAGGTTCAGATCCGTGGAGAACACCACAGGAATCACATCAAGGACTAATTTTGACGCACTGCTTGGATCCTCGGGGTAACAGTGAAATGCTCAAGTAAAGAGTACTTTTTTTTGCCCTGCTGTGATTCAGGGCAGCTACCCCAGGCGAGGAAGGTTCTCCATCCGTGAGGACGGCTCGTCGCCGACCCTGTGCTGGTGCTCTGCTCCGCCGCCTCATCGTCGAAGTAGTGCGCTGCAGGGAGGAAGGAGCGGCGGGTTAAGGGGGGAAAGGGATCCGCAACCGATCGATCTACTCAGGAATGTCTACACTGCTGCTTACTGGCTTCGCCAGAGTATGAGGGGGAGGGGGAGGAAGAGGAGCGGCTACTTCGCCGTCGTCTTCTCCGGTCTCGGCCATCGCTGCTGGAAGATCGTCGGAGCTCCGGCCAAGGCGCCTGGAGGCTGGAGCGATAGGAAAACAGAGGAGAAGAAATGAGACGAGAGAGAGACGGCTGCTCTTAGATGGGCTGGGCTCATTCTCCAGCCCAGCTTCATGGGCCGAGACCCACGGGTTCTTCTGGTGTGTCTCTGGCCGAGGCGGTCGCTGCAGCGTTGCTTGCCATACATTAGTCCCACCTCGGAAGTTCACGGCGCGCGGAACCGGTTTATAAGGCGAGGCGCTGCATCTTGTAGCACGACCTTACTTGAACAGGATCTGTTCTATAGGCTCGTACCGCTGCATCCTTTACCAATAAGGAGGCAAGCACTTCAGTCTGGTTGATGAATTCTGACCACTGGGCCAGAGCGTGATTAACGGCTCAGATTCACCTGATGGGTGCATCTACGGCTGTAGAGGATCGTTCCTGCCTGGCTCACACCTGTGCAGGGTGGCCCAGTGGTTGTCTGACAGACACAAAAATTCATTTTTTATTTTTTACTTTGCTGCAGAATTTTTCACCATTGTACTTCTTCCAGACTTGGGCCGTCTGACAGACACAGTGAAAATGCAACCCTTTTCTTCTTGCTTACAGAGTCATCTTCAAGAAAATAATCTGCAGTTTCATTTTCAAACTTCTTTAACCACATAATCTAACTATTTTTTTCCTCACAGAATCTGAAGCGCCTACAAATAATCTGCAGTTATATTTTAAACTTCTTTAGCCACACAATCTGATTCATTTTTTAGCTTCTTCAACCACAGAATCTATTTCTATTTGTAATCATACAGACAACTGAAATAATATATGATTCAGTTCATGATATAGCAACAGGAGTCAGTAGAGCCAGACAATATGGTTCACCACTGCTCCTTCTAACATATCAGAGATTTCAAATGTGTGTTGAGTGTGAGCGTGATAGTTGCCCCACAACAATAAACCACGTCGAGTTTAACCATCACATTCACAGCATTATCTCTTTGCACGACAGGCTCTCAAGAACCCACCCAACTGGCTTACAGCAACCACCGTCATCAGTATTACTCGTACATGATACCGCGATCAGTGCTTGATCGACGCCAAAGTTTGCTTCAGCGGCACCTGACGGGGACAAACAATAACCTCTTGTAAGTTACAAAAAAGAACCTTTTCGAAAAAAGTTACAAAAAAGAAAAAGAGCCTGCCCAGGCTGCAGTGAGGGCTCCCATGATGTGTTTTACATATGTACTACTCCCAAACCCAGCAGCAAGAGGTTGAATTGACCGACAAGTTGAGCCTGAACCGTTCAAGTTCCAGTTTCAGTTGGCAAATAATCCTACAGTTCGTGGAACAAAAGTTCCTACTATAGGTAGATCAAGCTCATAAACGAGAACACATTGCCGTGATCAGACGAGACACAAACAAATCATAGAAAAACAATAGGCTCGAGCTAGAGCAAATCATGGGTATCATCTCGGAGGCTGTTTTCGTCTTCCAAGCATATCCTCACTACTTCATGTGCAGAACAAAATCCGCATTCTTGAAAACAAGAGCCGGGGCCGAGCTCCGCTTCGCCATCACCAACTGCTATGCCTCAGGCCCACACGACGCCGTGGAGAGGTACCGTCCGTTCCACGCTCAAGAGGTGAACGGCGAGGCGCGCTTTGCCGGCTATGAGGTCGCCACCACCGACGCCCGGCTGGCCGAACGCGGGCGGGCTAACTGCACTCCTTGCAGGCCTAGCCAATAGGGTGACACCCAGTTCTCAAGAACATGTTGGTCACTGACGAGTGCCTAAAGGTAACCGCCTCCTACCACCTTGTAGGTCCTGCGCCTCGTGTCCCGCGAGGGCTTGGGCGCCACCGAACCAGCCGATGACGACGACCGCCGCCGTTTTGCTGGTTGAACGACCTCATCATGGCACGAGCAGATCTCCCTGGCACTTGTCGAGGAAGAGGCGGTCCACATGGTGAGCTCGTTCAACCGGCAAAAACGCCGGCTCCTCGTCGGGAAGCTCATCGTCATGTTCTTCTTCATCCTCGCCCACGATGTACGGGAGGATATGTCTCCGACCATGGCATGGCAGTAGAGACCGGCCTGGGACCTGGAACATGCCAATAATTAGATTATTACTAGTAGCATTTTCTCTATCTTGGCGTTCGGAACTAGAACATCTGTAACAAACGAACGATCATTCCAAGACCAGACAAACACACTTGGGACTTACTTGTGTGAGGTTCTCGGAGCCGAGCTCTACTTCACGAGCTCTGTGTGTGTGTGCGTGTGTGTGTGTGTTGGGGAGGGAAAGAAGTTGCAAGGGACGCGATATAAAGAGGAGGCGAGTGGGAGGGGAATGCGATTCCGAGGGCATGGGCGGTGTACGCGCCTGTGATCTCCAGCCACTCCTTTCTCCGGTTCCATTCGACATACGGGGACAATCAGTAAGCACAGGGAATACTTTCTCACTCTCTCATCTCCTCCACTCCTTTCAGCAGCCATATGCGTGCGCTCAGGGATCAAAAGCTGAAAGCTAGTCACCACTAAATTTGGTTCTGGTTTCAGACCTTGGGGAAAAAGCAAGAGAGATAAACTGAAAAGAGGAGGAAGACAGAGTCGCATTGGGTGGTGGGTGGGTGGGGATGGATGTAGCTTCAACACCATGTGAAAAGAGAGTCTAGTTCAGAGACCCCCACGCAGGTAGAAGCACTGGCATTTTGCGTTTCAGTCGCGCAATTTAACGGATCTAGATGGACCGAAGCAAATTTAAAGGGAGATTAGACAACAGAAACTTGTGAAAATAGTACACTAATATGACAATTTTCATGGTATGACGGCAGCACTGTATGGATGCAAGTAGACCCAGAGGAAGTTAGATGGTGGCAAAAACACCCATATAGAGGTCAGATCGATGTGGAGTTTAATTAGTGACATTTAACTCACAGGCTTTGCATTGCCTGCCCAGGCTGCAGTGTGGGTTCTCAGGATGTGATCTACATCTCTTCTACTGACAAGCCTAACATCAAAAGGTTGAATGAACTGACAAGTTGAGCCTGAACCGTTCAAGTTCCCATTTCAATTTGGCAAAAAATCCTACAGTTCTTGGAAAAGCAAGTTCCTACCATAGATAAATCAAGCTAATAAAAGAGAACACATTGGTGCAATCAGAGAATACACAAACAAATCCTAGAGAAACCATCGGAGAAGGATGCTGACTACTGGATCAACTATATGGGAAATCTACAACAGCCACAAGGAAGTATCAAAAGGACGCTGCCTATCAAGAGTGATTACTGGAACGTGACCATACCTGCAGATTCGTAGACACACACGAAGTGGACGACAACAGGTGCCTCTCAAGAATGTCAGTGGCATGCCAAGGTCCAATGCTGCCACTTTTTACACTAACCCCATGGAGGCAGGCACCAGGGGCTTGGGCCAGGGGCGGTGCCGCTAGCCATGGGGTAAGTCGTGCAGCAGCAGCAGCAGCTCCACATTCCCCGGTGATGGCAGAGAAGCCTTGATGGGTTGATGTAGTGTTGTAATGTCGATCTGTTGGATGTGAGAGATCGGTGGATATTGGCGAGGTATTAAAGGAGGCAGATGGATGTGTTGTGCTTCTGAATCAAACACCTGTGCATAAGAGCTGTCCAGAAATGAATGTCGAGTATTTTTTATGACATGGCTGGATGAGAGGTTTGCAGAAGTAGTTAGTGGGAGACAACCTTTTAATAATAGATGATTAGAAACGGAACATGCTGTCCAACTAAAATGGCAGTCTACAACAGAATATGATGCAAAAACAATCAGGCTCTTCACATAAAATTCTGGATCCTCCATCGATCACTTTAAAATTGGGGTAATTATCCTCATCGGTGAGTTATCTCTCTAAGAATTCTTGATGTCCAGCCTCGCTTGTCATTTAGGCCAGCAAAATGGACCATGAAATCTCCATCTGAATAAGCCCCTGCACAGTCAACACGCACTGAGCAACTATGTGCAGATGATAATGGCAATGTACGAAGTAACAACGTGAATTTGGTGAGAATTTGACAAACAATCATGATTCCAGCACCAAACAAACATGCAGCATGGATAGTTTTCTAAAAAGAATCCAGGAGAAGTATTTAATTCATCAAACAGAGCTTTCAATTTTTAATTTCAAATTTATTTGTGTTATGATAAATAAAAAGGAGAAAACTGTTGTCAGTGGCGACTTTTGTCTTTTCTGTCTATATCTATAACTTAGAATATGTCAAGGGCTTCTCCTTTTAGTTTCTCCTAACACGAGTCAAGTTTGAAGTTGACACTTCGAACAGATGTTTGATTAACTAATGTCCACCTTCTAAATTCATCCAGGCCTAATTTTTCATATTTTCACGAAATGGATACTTGCACCTGATATGTGCCATACATAA
Source organism: Triticum dicoccoides (assembly GCF_002162155.2). Classification (NCBI taxonomy): domain Eukaryota; kingdom Viridiplantae; phylum Streptophyta; class Magnoliopsida; order Poales; family Poaceae; genus Triticum; species Triticum dicoccoides. The sequence goes on from NC_041386.1 coordinate 651,857,113, forward strand.
CAGGCAAAATTTCTCGGAAGAAAGGGAGTGTTTACTTCTGTGAATGGCTTATTTCAGCTAAGAACTAAAATTTGATTATAAATTAGTGAAGCAGTGGCCAACAGGAATAAGATGACTAAGAACAACCCAGTGTCTGGTTGATTATAAACAACTGACATGTTACATATGATATTTTTCTTGAGAGGACTGTACATGTATTGGCAGAGAACAGTACATGTCATCTTTCTTGTTCATGAGTAACGGACTCCTGATTTAATTCAGATTCTGTTTCTTTAGAGTGGGAATAATCATGTATTCAGAAACATTACACTTCAACCACATATATCATGTGCTCAATTCTAAATACCAGTGCACCGTTTAGCTTAGTATGGACTGATATTCAATCACAAAAGGCACATGTAGCACTTCAATCGAGTCTTAGGAGATAAATCTGAAGAACTCTTAGGAGATCCAGTCTTCATTAACAATCCAGTACTTCTTTCACTTTCGAATGCAAATAACTGCAGCATCTATGGAATGAATAGGGAATGAGCATATCAGGAAACCTTTCCATGTAGTGGATGGGTGGAAGATCAGGCGGTGAACTGATTTCCACGTAGCAACCCAAGGATATGAGTTGAAGAGGCACTGCATTTTTGCTATACGGACGTGTTCTTTTGTTTCTTCAGGTGACAAGTGATCCACGATATGCTTCAGTGCTGCATTATCCCCACTTTTTGTGGAACCAAATTGTACAAATGATGTATGGTTCCACCATGTATCTAAAAATCTCTCACTCCATTTCGACCTCCTTATGAAGAACAGTCCTACACGAGGAGCATGGTTAATATTTGACGCATGAGATATCCATATCTTATTTTGTGCTGAACCTCCTGTCTATAAGATGGTAATGTAAGATTGTGAACTATAGCAACGAAATAATAAGAAAAGTGGAATGAATTATCATGGATGTATCTTTCCAAGTATGTTTCCCTAGGATATTAGTAAGATGTGAATCTCGGTGTCTATTAACTTGATCAGTTTGCTCTAGGTCACAAGTATGGATCAGCCTCAGTGTACAAATGAGTTATACTAAACTATCCTATGCATACTCTGAAGATACAGCAGTAGGTGAGCAGACATTTGTGTTAATGAGCGTGAATCACAAAAATTGCCATTGCTTTGCTTGGCAAATGATTTGGACAAACATAAAGTAAAAATGAACAATGTGAGCCTCCCTTTTCATCTAAAAAAATTAACAATGTGCCAGTTTCACCTACCGGCATTAACCCCATTGATGTCCTCTGTCAGAATGAGATCAGGCGATGCATCAAAATCACTATGCCCAATCACCGAGAACAAAATCTCCTCCTTCAGTAAAAGCAATCAGGATAAAAAAACTTATATTAACTACATAAGCAACTGAGAGGGCCTCGAAATATTCTTGCAAACTTATTGGTTAGAACAAGATTCCATCAAAGCATCAGACTTACCAACGAGATGTCAGGGTTAGTAACCAGCGTATCCTGAAATCAAGGTCCGATTAAGATCAATGAACCACCGCGAGATTGGTTCCAAAAGGAGCAAGAACCATCATATAGTTTCTTAGTGCAGGAGAACATAAGCCGACAGGGGAATGATAATGCAGCCGCGGCGACCCACCGCGTCGTTCCAGAAGAGCCAGTGGTGGCGGCGCAGGCGGGCGCGGAGGGCAAGGACCTTGCTCCAGGCGGGCGGGCGGCCGGGGTCGACCGCGCCGGGGGGCAGCGCGGCGAAGCCGTACCCGTGCGCGGCCGCGTACGCGCGCTTGTTCCGCGCGGTGGCCGCCAGCACGCCGCGGAAAGACCGCCCCCGCACGCCTCGGCCCGACAGGCCCTCGTCGGAGAGCGTGACGATAGAGAAGCTGAGCCGCTGCCCGGCGAGGGGGCGGCGCCCTGCGGCGGGGGGTAGGCACCGGCGGCGCAGGGAGTTGGCGCGGCGGAGGAGGAGCGCGGAGAGGGGCGGGAGGAGGAAGAGGAGCAGCAGCGGGAGGAGGAGAAGGTGGCGGTGGCGGAGGCGGAGGCGAGCGGGGTGGTGGGCGGCGCGGCGCGCCCGGGCGCCCATCTGAGCTCGCCGCCGGTGGCTGAGACGGGTGGTAGAGCAAATCAAAGCAACGAATCTTTGCTCATGAAGTGGAGACTCGTGTCTTTTTTTTTTTTAGGAAAATGCCATCATGGCGGTTTATATTTCATCTGAGAATAAAGATACATCGTTTGTTAAAACATCCACTAAGAAACCCGGGGGCTCCGATTTCCAAACAATTGTTCGAGACACCTCCGAGTTCTTAGCTAGCAGATCCGCCGCCATATTGGCTTCCCGAGGGCAATGGCTAAAAACTATAGAGATAAAATTGCTAGATAGGAAAGTGCATTCTTCATATATTGCCGCTGCTGGTCCTAAAGAATTCCTGCCACTCAGCATGATTTTGATTACCTCCAGACAGTCCGCTTCGACATAGATTTTGTTGCAACCAACTTCATTCGCTAGTAGGAGGCCATCTCGTAGTCCTCTAGCCTCTGCCGTCGCTGCGTCTTCCACAAAGGGTATATCACTGCAGGAAGCAGCGACAAAGAAACCGGCCTCATCACGCAGCACTGCCCCCGTACCCCCTGTACCAGTGTCCTGATCAAAAGCTGCATCGACATTAAGTTTGATGACGCCCTCAGGCGGCTTGGACCAGCCATGTCTTTTAATTTTAGTTTGCTTCAACCTTGCTCGTGAAAAGTTCTGCACTAAAGTTGATATAGCTTGGGCCGACCTTGCTGACTCATAGATGTTCTCACCGTGTGTGTATTTGCGTCGTTCCCACCATACATACCAGATTGTTGTGGCCACTAGATCATTGCGCTGGACATCGGCCACAAGTGGACATATGGTACTTTTGGATAATAGGAGATCGGCCCGCGCCGAACCTCCATCTCTCTCTATTGTGCAGATTTCATTCACCAGCTCCTGTAGTCCAAGAATTCGCCAAATTTCCTGTACCCTCGGGCACAGAAACATAGCATGCCTAATGCTTTCACAGTCCGAACTACAAAGGAGACACTGGAAACTTGTGGTCATATGTCTGTTCGCTAAAACAGCACGGTAAGGAATAGCTCCAAGCAAAGTCCTCCAAACATGGATTTTGATTTTTGATGGCACACGCAATTTCCAAATGGTACGCCAGACTGGACTAGTACTTGAGGCTTGTAATGAGTTTGTCGTCCTCAACTTTTGTCCATGTTGGTGCTCCCACTCTTCATGGTAAGCCGATCTTACTGAGAAAATTCCACTTCTATTAAAGTGCCATGATACAAAATCTTTCATCATTCCAAAGCTAGAGGGATATTCATAATACGCTGCACATCAATTGGCCAGAAAAGATCATTTAACAATTGTTCATCCCACACTCTGTTTTCCGAATCAATGAGTTCAGAAACTCTTGTGATCACTATATTTCCCCTTGGTGTAAAAAATTTGCGGGTCGGGCTGCTGGGAATCCAAGGGTCCTCCTAGATATTAATATGTGATCCATCTCCTACTCTCCAAATGTATCCTCTCTTAAAAGACTGAATTCCACTCCAGAGACTCTGCCAGATATATGAACTACCCTTCTTCAACGTATAGTTCAGAAGGTCACCGTTGGGGAAATACTTTGCTTTCAATACTCTGGCACATAATGATTCCGGTTCACACAAAAGCCTCCAACATTGTTTTGCCAAAAGAGCCAAATTAAAGCAATGCAAGTCCCGGAAGCCCATACCACCCTTCTCCTTCGGGACGCACATCTTCCACCAGGCAAACCAATGCATATGTTTTTTGAAATCCTCATCTCCCCACCAATATTTCGACATGGTGGTGGTTATACTGTTGCACACTTGTTTTGGAAGTTTGAAAACTGACATTGCGTATGAGGGAATAGCTTGTACTACAGCCTTTAGTAAGACCTCTCTCCCACCAACAGATAGTAGTTTCTCCTTCCACCCTCTAATTCTGCTTAAAACTCTATCTATGAGATGTTGAAAGCAATCTGATCTGTCCACTCCCACAATTGGGGGCAACCCCAAATATTTATCCGTGAGCGCTTCTGCCATTATATTAAGTGAGGTGCACACTTCCACTCTTGTATCAACAGGAGTGCACGGACTGAAAAAAATACTGGATTTGGCCTCACTCACCATCTGGCCAGAAGCAGCGCAGTAATCATCAAGCGCCCTTCGGAGGCTGGTTGCATTGGTGGCATCAGCTCGCATGAGGATTAGCGAGTCATCCGCAAAAAGAAGGTGAGAGACCGAGGGGGCATCACGACACACTTTGACTCCCAATAAATTTCCAACCTCCTCCTCGTGCATAATTAGACTTGATAAACCCTTAGCACATAGCAAGAACAAGTACGGTGAAAGAGGATCGCCCTGCCTTAGGCCCCTGGAAGGAACAAAAAAGTCAGTTAACTCGTTATTCACCCGTACCTGGTATTTTACCGATTTAACACACTCCTTGATGAGGGCCACCCAATGTTCCATAAATCCCAACCGTAATAGAATCGCCTCCAAGAAAGTCCACTCCACCCGGTCATATGCCTTGTGCATATTGAGTTTCACCGCACAAGTGCCATATTTACCGGTTGTTTTCCTCTTGATCGCATGATATGACTCAAAAGCTACCAGAAAGTTATCAGTGATAAGCCGTCTAGGGACGAAGGCACTTTGATTGGGGGAGATGATCTCAGAAAGAAAAAGTTTCAGTCGGTTTGCAAGGAGTTTTGAAATCACTTTATAGACCACATTACATAGGCTAATCAGACGGAATTGGGTTATAACTTCTGGGTTGTCTATCTTCGGGATGAGCACAATAGTTGTGTTGTTCCACCCATCAGGGATCTTACGAGAATTGACAGCAAGTAACACTTCATCAATCAAGTCCTCTCCAATTATGTGCCAAAACCTCTTGTAAAACACAGCATGAAGGCCGTCAGGGCCAGGGGCCTTGAGGTCACCGATGTTGAACATAGCGTTCTTAACTTCCTCTCGTGTGTATGGTTTATTCAGCTCCTGGTTCATTGCATCCGACACACGAGGCTTTACCTTGTCAATTACATTCATATCCGGTACCAACAATGACGTAAAGTACGCTGCTGCATGGGACCGTATCTCCCCCTGGTCTTCAATCCATGTGCCATTCTCTCTTTGTAAACACTTGATAAAGTTTCTCTTACGCCGACCATTTGCTGCCCTATGAAAGAAATCAGAGTTTTTGTCACCACGAGTAAGCCAATCAGCTCGTCCTCGCTGCATCCAGTAGAGCTCCTCCTGCTCTAGTAGTTTCTCAATTTGCATGTGTAGTTCATGTTGCCTTATAACCGTGTCATCAGTTAAAAGCCCAGATAGCACTTCATTCAGTTTCTTTTGGAGCTCCCGAAGCTTTGTACGAGGTCCTTTGATTACCTTCTTGTCCCAACTATGCAGCGCTTGATGTACATCAGCTGCGAGTTCAGCAAAGGGTGCTACCCCCAGAGCTTTGCGCGCCTCCCAGGATGTCTGGATGATAGTCTCGACATCCTCCTCTGCTAACCAACGTGCCTCAAACCTGCACGGTCCAGGTGCACCTCGCGGCAGCATGCCGATCTGAAAATTGGTATCGATCAGGACCGGCCTATGGTCTGATTTGTTAAACTCTTCATTGGATACTCCAAAAATAGGGAACAAATCAGCCCACTGCATGTTACCAACAACTCGATCTAAGCGTTCCCGAATATGTCCTCGGCGCCAAGAAAATTTATCTCCTGTGTAACCCAAATCGTCTAATGCACAGTCGCTTAGAGCATCGCTAAAAGCCTGCATGCATCGCTGCGATCTTGCAATACCTCCCTCCTTCTCATGTGCATGAAGGATTTCATTAAAATCGCCCGCCACCAGCCATGGTAAGTTTAACATTGCATGTAGTTGTCTCAAATAATCCCAGGATAAGTGTTTCCTCTCACCACTTGGTTCACCATAGAACTCTGTAAATCGCCAACCCCCACTACCTAACTCATTTATCCGGATATCAATATAGTTGGGCTGTACTTCCGTTGACGTAATTGTCAAACCATAGCATTACTAAACCTCCACTTCTACCATCACTTTCCGTCACAGCCATTGCATCGAAACCGAGCCTTCTTCTTAGTTTTTCTGCCTTAGCTTTGTTCAGATGGGCTTCAGACAGGAAAAGCACATCAGGGCGAACCCGCCCTTGGATCCCCAATAGCGCTCGAACCGCCGCGGGTTTCCGCATCCCGCGGCAATTCCAACACAGAATTTTCATTGTGATCAGTCTGAACGAAACGAACAAGTTGATTGAGAAGACGAATCTTAATCAAGAAACCTACCGTAGTCAAAACGATACGGAGGGACAAAAAACCGGTCGCAACTCCTTGCAGAACAATGGTGCTGCGCCGGGATAGAACACCAGCTATGCCGGACGCACGCCGGGGTGTGAACTTTGCACTCGTCTGATTCTTTGAAACAGCCGAGTATACAGACCACAGGAACAACAAACAGGCTAACTCATCTCTTCTCCTCCCCACGTCCGTGTCTTGGCATGTTCGTCTGCTCTGTTCCGAACAGTTATGCACTCACTAAATTTGACAAACCAAGACAATTCAAATGTATACCTTTTCAATTTCATTATTCAACTATAACATAGGCCCTTGTGGAAGAGCGTCACGATGGAGAAGCTTGGTCGGTGTCCGGTGAGGGGGCATGTGTTGGAGAACGCGGTAATTTCGAAAATTTCCTACGATCACGCAAGATCTATCTAGGTGATGCATAGCAATGAGAGGGGAGAATGTGTCCACGTATCCTCGTAGATCGAAAGCAGAAGCGTTTAGTTAACGCGGTTGATGTAGTCGAACGTCTTCGCGATCCAACCGATCCAAGCACTGAACGTACGACACCTCCGCGTTCAGCACACGTTCAGCTCGGGGACGTCCCTCGTACTCTTGATCCAGTTGAGGCTGATGGAGAGTTTCGTCAGCACGACGGCATGGTGACGGTGATGATGAAGTTACAGGCGCAGGGCTTCGCCTAAGCACTACGACGATATGACCGAGGTGTGTAACTGTGGAGGAGGGCACCACACATGGCTAAACAATTAACAACTTGTGTGTCCTAGGTGCCCCCTGCCCCCATATATAAAGGAGCAAGGGGGAAGGCCGGCCGGCCCCCGTAGGGTGCGCCCCAAGTAGGATTCCTACTAGGAATCCTATTCCTAGTAGGTTTTACAACTTGGGAAAGGGAGGGGAAGGAAGGAGAGGGAGAGAGGGAAGGCAAGGGGGGCGCCCCCCCTTCTTGTCCTATTCGAGAACTATGTAGACATGACCGAGACACGTCTCCGGTCAATAACCAATAGCGAAACCTGGATGCTCATATTGGTTCCTACATATTCTACAAAGATCTTTATCGGTCAAACCGCATAACAACATACGTTGTTCCCTTTGTCATCGATATGTTACTTGCCCGAGATTCGATCGTCAGTATCTCAATACCTAGTTCCATCTCATTACCGTCAAGCCTCTTTACTCGTTCTGTAATACTTCATCCCGCAACTAACTCATTAGTCACAATGCTTGCAAGGCTTATAGTGATGAGTATTACCGAGAGGGCCCAGAGATACCTCTCCGAAACACGGAGTGACAAATCCTAATCTCGATCTATGCCAACCCAACAAATACCTTCGGAGACACCTGTAGAGCACCTTTATAATCACCCTTTTACATTGTGTCGTTTGGTAGCACACAAAGTGTTCCTCCGGTATTCGGGAGTTGCATAATCTCATAGAATGAGGAATTTGTATAAGTCATGAAGAAAGCAGTAGCAATGAAACTAGCACGATCATAATGCTAAGCTAACGGATGGCTCATGTCCATCACATCATTCTCCTAATGATGTGATCTTGTTCATCAAATGACAACACATGTCTATGGTTAGGAAACATAACCATCTTTGATTAACGAGCTAGTCAAGTAGAGGCATACTAGGGACTATATGTTTTGTCTATGTATTCACACATGTACTAAGTTTCCGGTTATACAATTCTAGCATGAATAGTAAACATTTATCATGAATTAAGGAAATAAATAATAACTTTATTATTGCCTCTAGGGCATATTTCCTTCAATCTCCCACTTGCACTAGAATCAATAATCTAGATTACATAGTAATGATTCTAACACCCATGGAGCTTTGGTGCTGATCATGTTTTGCTCGTGGAAGAGTAGTCAATGGATCTGCAACATTCTGATCCGTGTGTATCTTGCAAATCTCTATGTCCCCATCCGACACTTGATGACGGATGGAATTAAAGCATCTCTTGATGTGCTTGGTTCTTTTGTGAAATCTGGATTCCTTTGCTGAGGTAATTGCACAGTATTGTCACAAAATATTTTCATTGAACCTAATGCACTAGGTATGACACCTAGATCGGATATGAACTCCTTCATTCAAACTCCTTCATTTGCTGCTTCCGAAGCAGCAATATACTCTGCTTCACATGTAGATCCCGACACGACGCTCTGCTTGGAACTTGTCGGATTTCGGGTTCCGGCAGACCCTCAAGGTTCGAACTCTGGGGTGCGCACGGAGATCACATCTCCTGCCTACTCACGTCTCGTCGCCTCGCAAAGGATCTAAACTACACGAAGAACAACACAAGGGACACGAGGTTCATACTAGTTCGGGCCACCATTGTGGTGTAATACCCTACTCTAGTTTGTGGTGTGGTGGATTGCCTCAGGGGCTGGTGATGAACAATACAATGGAAGAACTGCCTCGCGAGGGGAGGAGTTCTTGTGTTGGTGGTTCTGGCTAAGGTTCGGCTGATCGATTTCCGGATCAGCTCCCCCCTATGCTATGGTAGCTAGTCCTATTTATAGAGCGAGGCCCTGGTCCTCTTCCTAAATATTGAGCGGGAAGGGCGCCAACAATTGGCCATTTTGAAGGGGAACATCTAGTACACTTATCCTGACTAAAGTTGGTCCTCGCCTGCCAAAGACTCTGACGACGACGCCGGCTTGGGCTCCACGATGACCTCCATCCTGCCGTTCTGCTGGTCTTGGTATTGTTGCACCGAAATGGTTGCCTTTGCTTCATACCCTTGCCTCCGCTTGCCCCCTTTGCACCAAAGAGGAAACAAGGACTCTGCGCAGGCCGGCGCCCGCCTGGCTTCAGTTGTCATGGCTTGCGTCACGAGCACCTCGTGAGGTACCCCGCCTTGGTCTCTCCGCCTCCTCGTGAGCCAGCCTGACGAGGCTGTTCCCGAGGAAGCTTCCCGTCGTCCGCCCCGCGAGGCTTGGCCCCTCGCGAGGGTCTTGAGCTTGTGTTGACGAAGATGGGTCATACTGGGCCACTTCTTGAGCCACACCGCAGGCCGCAGGCAGGCAAGTCTGGGTACCCCCGTTCCCAGAACGCCACTGTACAGTAGCCCCCGGGCCCAAGGCGCGTCCGGACTTGGCTTAGCAGAGAAGCGAAGGGGCAAGTGCGAAGCGCCCGGGCCCCAACAGCCTGCGGCCTTGGGCGCCACGTGGCGGTTGATTGGACGTGGGCATCCCTGTTTCCCCATGCCCCCTTATTTCGCGCCCGACTAGGCGGACCCGTGGTTGCACACAGTCATCCCTCTTTTCGCCGTTCGCGCGTCTCCTGCTCTTCCTCCCCTTGAGCTCCAACCTCCGCTTCCAATCCAATCTCGAACTCTCCCCCTTCCTGTCGCCATGGCGCCAACGAAGAAGGAGAAGGGGAAGAAGCCTGCGTCTTCGCCCCGCTCGCCACCGTCGGCGGCTCCTGCCGTCGATCAGTCAATCATACTCAATCTGGAAGCCCTGGACAAGGTCAGCTCTGCCCTCGCCACCATCTTCAACGAGTGTGGGAGGACGACGGTCTGGCCCACATCTCACTTCTCTACTGACAGAATAGCCACCGAGGGTCAGTACTTCGCCGATGCCCTGTGGGCGGGACTGGTTCCCCCCTTTTCCAATTTCTTCAACGCCGTACTTTCCCATTACCAGATCCACATGATGCATTTGGGTCCCGAATCCATTGCTCTCCTTGCCGTTTTCGCTTTTGTTTGCAAGGCGATGGTGGGCATCCCCTTTCAGTTGCCTTGCTGCGCCATTTCTTCTCTTTGCGCCTCAGCGACCCCACTCAATGCTCGGGGTGTGTGAGCTTCCTCGCCGCACCAGAAGTGGCTACCTCGGGATTTGATTTCAGCCTTCCTCCGCCTGCGGCTGGTTTCCGAGAGCGGTGGCTGTACGTGGATGTCGGAGTGCCCAGCCCCTACTCTCGGAGCCAACCTTGCTCGCTGTCCCCAACTCGGGCTGGGGCCATGAGATGCTCACGAGCTCCCGGCTCGCCTTCGTCTGGTGTCGCTTCGGGAACTTGGGGGTGCTCGGTGTGACGGCACCCAAGGTGGTGAAGGAGTTCCTCCAGAGCCGCATTGCCCCTCTCCAGCGTCATTCCCGTCAGATGTGGGCCTTTGGGGGGCGTGAAGACCGCATGAGGCTCCAGAAGGAAGATCTGGAGCCTGAAGTGCTGAGGAAGGTTCTCATGATTCTGACCGGGGATCCTTCCCCTGGCAGCCTTCGGCAAGGGGGTGCCCTGCTGTACCTTTGCTCAGGCAGGGCTGATTTTGTGAAGCAGATGCCCAGCTTCGACGAATGGGGGCTGCGCCCAGTAGGCCTCATGGGACCTCGCGAGAACCCAGTTGCGGTGGCCGCCCTCCCGGCTGCCCGCGACGGTCCTTCCTCAAGTAGCGGAGCCGGGAGGCGAGGGCCTCCGGGGGCTGAGGGGGCTGCTATTGAGGTAATGACGCCATGCGGAACTCCTGAGGTGGCACCTACTGAAGCCTGCCCTGCGGCAGCCGTAGGCGTTGAGCTGCGGCCTGCAGCTCTTGTGGCGGAGGCTCCCGAGGCCCCAACCACCCTCCATGAGGCGGCGCCCGGCGGCGTGCCCCAGTGCAATGCCTCCGACACCAGTCACCTTGACGCTTCTTCCTTACCACATGCTGACCCTTGCGCCGAGCTCCTAGGCCGCTTCCGCATGGACTTCGAGGCCCTCCGAAAGAGAAAGGAGGCCTTGGGTGGTGATGATTACCCCTGCCGCCTATTGAAGAGCAGGAAGTACTTCACCATTGACGAGTAAGCCTCCTCCTTTCTTGGTCCCTTATTTTCCTGTTGCTTCAGCTGACCATTGCCCTGCAGGGCCCTTCCTGCCGAGCTCATGGATACGGCTGAGGAGCCATCCCCCAGGCTTCGCCCTCTCCACCGACTCCAAGCGTCCCGAGCTCGAGTACCGCCCTTGTTGTAAGGTCGGTCGGAGAGGTGAGCCATCCTGCGGAGCATCCTGATTCTGTGCACCTCGCGACCCTCCTCCGTGAGCTCTCCCGGGGCACAGCCAGCCTGCCCCGAGCTCCTCCTTTGGTCGTGGACGGCGACTGGCTAAGGTCAATCTCGCATTCTTCCTTGGGGGACGAACTGACTCTGGTCCAGGCTTCCAGCGGGGCATGCCCGGCCATCACGAGGGCGCAAGCCCCCAGCCCCCTGCCCAGAGGGGGCGTGCCGGTTCGCGGCCCTCCGCGCGCGCCAGGGGCGGAGGACGACGCGGAAGACGTGCTCGAGCACGCTCGGGAGCGCCGTGCCCTTCGCCAAGGGTTTCTCCAGAGGGCGGCTGATGCAGTGAGCCAGCTCGGCGCGGAGCTTGCCGGTGAGGACGCGCATCTTGAGGCCGAAGGCCTGCGCCTTGCCGAGGAGAGGCGCAAGCTGAAGGTAGCCGTCGCCCTTGCGCGTCATCAGCGCGACCTTGACAATGCGAAGGCCGGAGCATCGCTGGTGGCTTCGCGGGAGGCCTTCTCCCAAGCCGTCGAGGAGGCACGGGAGGCAGACCGACGGTGCCAGGCTGCAGAGGAACGTGCGTGGGAGCTCCAGGCCTGGAGCAACTCCTTGGAGCAGCAGGTGGAGCTGCGTCAGGCGGCTCTCGTGTCGCTGAAGGGGGCCTCCGTGGACCAGGCGGAGCTCCAGAGACGTGAGGAGGCGCTGGCGCTGGAGGCCGCCGAGCTCACCCTTGATCTTGAGCGGTTGGAGACAAGGGAGCGCCTGGTGGCACTGGCGGAGGATGATGTCACCATGCGGGAAGCCCGAATCCAAGAGGAGGTTGACCGCCGCATGGCGGAGGCTCGCTCGAATCTTGAGCGCGAGTACGGAGAAAGGCTGGAGCTGATTAGGGTCGAAGCAGAGGACAGGACCGCCGCCATTAAGGCCAAGATGGATGAAGCGGCGCGGCGTGCGGACGCTTCCAGGGCCGCCCTTGGTGCTGCGCAGGTGGAGCTGGCTTCCTCCCACGCCGAGGTGCTCTTTCTTCATCAGAGGGTTGATGAAGCTGAGGCCATTGCGCGGCGGAATGAGGACGAGATACGTCAGCGGCAGACCCTGGAGCACATGCATGGCCCCATGCTTCGCGAGCTCCGGGAAAGGGCTAACGCGGCCTTGGGCAACATTTGTGAGGCGACCGTGGAGGAGCCTCACGTGGTTAACTATGCCGACAACCTTCGGTTCTTCACCGATGTGGTGATGCAGCTGGAGACTTGGTCGGGCAGGGCCGACAGGTTGGTGGAGGAGAGGAGCCGAGCTCTGCTTGGACGCGCTTTTTCTCGCGTCTTCAGTCATCTTCAGAACATGGACCCCCACTTTGACTTTAACGCCGCCATCGCACCGGTACCCGCGGCCATCCGGGGCGACCTGGCGCATTGGGTGGAAGACGTGGACACCCTTGTTAGGGCCTTCACCGCTGATGACGACGGCGTGGTCGTGGCTGCTGATGAGGGTGGCGTGGTGAATGATCCAGATGCTGATGACGGCGATGTAGCGGACGATGGCGAGGCCAACGACGCCAGTGATGATTCCGAGGGTGCCCCTGAAGATGCATTGGGGGATTTATCCGATTGATCGCACGTCATTCCTGCTGTTTATCCTGCACAGGGAGAGTTCGGGCTTGGCCTTGAAGGTTGTAAGAGCATTTTGGGAGGGGGAGCCCGAGGGAGTCCCAGATTAGGGGGTGTCCGGATGACCGGACTATGACCTTCGGCCGGACTCCTGGACTATGAAGATACAAGATTGAAGACTTCGTCCCGTGTCCGGATGGGACTTTCCTTGGCGTGGAAGGCAAGCTTGGCGATACGGATATGTAGATCTCGTCCCATTGTAACCGACTCTGTGTAACCCTAGCCCTCTCCGGTGTCTATATAAACCGGAGAGTTTTAGTCCGTAGGACGAACAACAATCATACCATAGACTAGCTTCTAGGGTTTAGCCTCTCTGATCTCGTGGTAGATCTACTCTTGTACTACCCATATCATCAATATTAATCAAGCAGGAGTAGGGTTTTACCTCCATCGAGAGGGCCCGAACCTGGGTAAAAACATCGTGTCCCTTGTCTCCTGTTACCATCCGCCTAGACGCACAGTTCGGAACCCCCTACCCAAGATCCGCCGGTTTTGACACCGACATTGGTGCTTTCATTGAGAGTTCCTCTGTGTCGTCACCCTTAGGCCCGATGGCTCCTCCGATCATCAACAATGATGCGGTCCAGGGTGAGACTTTTCTCCCTGGACAGATCTTCATATTCGGTGGCTTTGCACTACGGGCCAATTCACTTGGCCATCTGGAGCAGATCGAAAGCTACGCCCCTGGCCATCAGGTCAGGTTTGGAAGTTTGAACTACACGGCTGACATCCGCGGAGACTTGATCTTCGACAGGGTCGAGCCACAGCCGAGCGCGCCGCACTGTCACGATGAGGCCGCCTCAGTGTCGCCGGACAGTGCCCAGGAGGCCGCCTCAGTGTCCGCTCCGACCCTTAGCTCGGAGCCGACTGCGCCAATCGAGGATGGGTGGCTGGACACCGCCTCGGGGGCTACAATCTCTATGATGATCGAGCCGAATACCAGCCCTGTCCTTTGCGAAGCCCGTGACTCCAAGATGCCGGACTCCTTTCCGGACTCCGAGCCTTCCGCACCCTTGCCTATCAAACCCGATTGGGCGCCGATCATGGAGTTCACCTCCGCGGACATCTTTCAGCGCTCGCCCTTTGGCGACGTCCTGAATTCACTAAAGTCTCTCTCCTTATCAGGAGAGCCCTGGCCGGACTACGGTCAGCAAGGTTGGGATGCGGACGACGAAGAAATTTGAAGCCCACCCACCACCCACTTCTTAGCCACTATCGATGATTTAACCAACATGCTCGACTTCGACTAGGAAGACATCGACGGTATGGACGCCGATGAAGGAGACGACCAAGAACCAGCGCCTACAGGGCACCGGATAACCACCTCATCTCACGATGTATACATGGTGTACGCACCTAAAAGAAACAACGACGAGGAACAAAGGGACGCAACGAGGGATCATTCCCTTGAAAAGAAATCAAAGCAGCGGCGTAAGCGCCGCGCTAAACCCCACCTCGACAGAGACCCAACCATAGAGCAGGGCAAACCAGTGGACGACGAACATGCCAACAAGCAACCGTCCAAACAGGGCAACTTGGGTAAACAAACCAAACAACCCGTCCCCGGCGAAGATAATAGTCCGGACGACCTCACGCCGGACAAGTTGCTGGAGTAGAAGAACCTCCACCAAAGGATCGTTGCCACCGCGCGTAGCCTGAAAAAGCAGAAGCGGAAGCTCAAAGCAGCGGAAGATGCACTTAGAATCAGATGGGGCAAAGTACTCAACACCGCAGACAAATACGGCGACAGTCGCCACACAAAGAGCTATCCGAAGCGAAAATTACTGCCGGAATTTGATGAGGAGGCCTTAGAGCCCCCACAGTCAAAAAATAAGGAAGACATCCGGTCGGATAAACAACCCCATGGCCAACATAGAATGGCAAAGGGCGCCGCACTCAAGCCGGCACGCGATCCGCACAAGGACTCGCATCAAAATGATGGCCCAGCCAGATCTATCTACGGGCCAAGAAAGCAAGCTCTAGTAAGCAATGCGACGCAACAAGTATCCGAACATCACGGCACACCCAAATACAAGGGTAACGCACACCCCCTATGTTTCACCGATGAGGTGCTGGAGCACGAATTTCCAGCGGGATTTAAACCCGTAAACATAGAGGCATATGACGAAACAACAGACCCTGAAGTCTGGATTGAGGAATATATCCTCCACATACACATGGCTAGAGGAGATGACCTCCACGCCATAAAATATTTACCCCTCAAGCTCAAAGGGCCAGCCCGGCATTGGCTTAAAAGCCTTCCCGAAAACACCATAGGAAGTTGGGAAGAGCTCGAGGATGCCTTTCGGGCAAATTTTCGAGGGACTTATGTCCGACCTCCGGATGCAGACGATCTAAGTCACATAAGTCAACAATCCGGAGAGTCAGCATGGAAACTCTGGAACAGGTTTCTTACTAAAAAGAACCAGATAGTCGACTGTCCGGACGCCGAAGCCTTAGCAGCTTTCAAGCATAGCGTTCGAGACGAATGGCTCGCCAGACACCTCGGCCAAGAAAAGCCAAGAACAACGGCCGCATTAACAAGCCTCATGACCCGCTTTTGCGTAGGAGAAGATAGCTGGTTGGCAAGGAGCAGCACTAGCGATCCAAGTACATCCGAATCTAGGGATGGAAATGGGAAACCGCGACGTAGCAAGGACCAGCGCCGGACCAAGGGAAGCAGCCCGAAGAGCACGGCAGTCAACGCCGGATTCAAAAGCTCTCGGCAGAATCAGAAAAATGTTGCGGAACGTAGCAGAAATTCAAAAATTTTCCTACGTAACACCAAGATCTATCTATGGAGAGACCAGCAACGAGTAGAAAGGAGAGGAGAGTTTGCATCTACATACCCTTGTAGATCGCTAAGCGGAAGCGTTCAAGTGAACGGGGTTGATGGAGTCGTACTCGTCGTGATTCAAATCACCGATGATCTAGTGCCGAACGGACAGCACCTCCGCGTTCAACACACGTACAGCTCGACGATGTCTCCCACGCCTTGATCCAGCAAGGAGAGAGGGAGAGGTTGAGGAAGACTCCATCCAGCAGCAGCACAACGGCGTGGTGGTGATGGAGGAGCGTGGCAATCCTGCAGGGCTTCGCCAAGCACCTACGGGAGAGGAGGAGGTGTCACGGGAGGGAGGGAGGCGCCAAGGGCTCAGGTATGGATGCCCTCCCTCCCCTCCACTATATATAGGGGCAAGGGAGAGGGGGGAGGCGCAGCCTTGCCCCCTACTCCAAGAAAGGAGTGCGGCTAAGGAGGGGGGATGAGTCCATCCTCCCCAAGGCACCTCGGAGGTGCCTTCCTCCTTTAGGACTCTTCCCTTTTTCCTATATCTTGGCGCATGGGCCTCTAGGGGCTGGTGCCCTTGGCCCATGTAGGCCAAGGCGCACCCCCTACAGCCCATGTGGCCCCCGGGGCAGGTGGCCCCACCCGGTGGGCCCCCGGGACCCTTCCGGTGGTCCCGGTACAATACCGATGACCCCGAAACTTGTCCCGATGGCCGAAACAGGACTTCCTATATATAAATCTTTACCTCCGGACCATTCCGGAACTCCTCGTGACGTCCGGGATCTCATCCGGGACTCCGAACAACATTCGGTAACCACATACAAACTTCCTTTATAACCCTAGCGTCATCGAACCTTAAGTGTGTAGACCCTACGGGTTCGGGAGACATGCAGACATGACCGAGATGTTCTCCGGTCAATAACCAACAGCAGGATCTGGATACCCATGTTGGCTCCCACATGTTCCACGATGATCTCATCGGATGAACCACGATGTCAAGGACTCAATCGATCCCGTATACAATTCCCTTTGTCTAGCGGTATGGTACTTGCCCGAGATTCGATCGTCGGTATACCGATACCTTGTTCAATCTCGTTACCGGCAAGTCTCTTTACTCGTTCCGTAACACATCATCCCGTGATCAACCCCTTGGTCACATTGTGCACATTATGATGATGTCCTACCGAGTGGGCCCAGAGATACCTCTCCGTTTACACGGAGTGACAAAATCCCAATCTCGATTCGTGCCAACCCAACAGACACTTTCAGAGATACCCGTAGTGTACCTTTATAGCCACCCAGTTACGTTGTGACGTTTGGCACACCCAAAGCACTCCTACGGTATCCGGGAGTTGCACAATCTCATGGTCTAAGGAAATGATACTTGACATTAGAAAAGCTTTAGCATACGAACTAGATGATCTTGTGCTAGGCTTAGGATTGGGTCTTGTCCATCACATCATTCTCCTAATGATGTGATCCCGTTATCAACGACATCCAATGTCCATGGTCAGGAAACCGTAACCATCTATTGATTAACGAGCTAGTCAACTAGAGGCTTACTAGGGACATGGTGTTGTCTATGTATCCACACATGTATCTGAGTTTCCTATCAATACAATTCTAGCATGGATAATAAACGATTATCATGAACAAGGAAATATAATAATAATCAATTTATTATTGCCTCTAGGGCATATTTCCAACAGTCTCCCACTTGCACTAGAGTCAATAATCTAGTTCACATCGATATGTGATTAACACTCAAGGTCACATCCCCGTGTGACTAACACCCAAAGAGTTTACTAGAGTCAATAATCTAGTTCACATTTACCATGTGATTAACACTCGATGAGTTCTGGGTTTGATCATGTTATGCTTGTGAGAGAGGTTATAGTCAACGGGTCTGAACCTTTCAGATCCGTGTGTGCTTTACAAATCTCTATGTCATCTCCTAGATGCAGCTACCACGTTCTATTTGGAGCTATTCCAAATAACTGTTCTACTTGGAGCTATTCTAAATTGTTACTCCATTATACGTATCCGGTATCTCTACTCAGAGCTATCCGGATAGGTGTTAAGCTTGCATCGACGTAACCCTTTACGACGAACTCTTTTACCACCTCCATAATTGAGAAAATTCCTTAGTCCACTAGTTACTAAGGATAACTTTGACCGCTGTCCTGTGATCCATTCTTGGATCACTCTTGTACCCCTTGACTGACTCATGGTAAAGCACACTTCAGGTGCGGTACACAGCATAGCATACTGTAGAGCCTATGTCTTAAGCATAGGGGACGACCTTCGTTCCTTTCTCTCTATTCTGCCATGGTCGAGCTTTAAGTCTTAACTTCATACCTTACAACTCAGGCAAGAACTCCTTCTTTGACTGATCCATCTTGAACACCTTCAAGATCACGTCAAGGCATGTGCTCATTTGAAAGTACTATTAAGCATTTTGATCTATCCTTATAGATCTTGATGCTCAATGTTCAAGTAGCTTAATCCAGGTTTTCCATTGAAAACACTTTCCAAATAACCCTATATGCTTTCCAGAAATTCTACATCATTTCTGATCATTAATATGTCAACAACATATACTCATCAGAAATTCTATAGTGCTCCCACTCACTTCTTTGGAAATGCAAGTTTCTCATAAACTTTGTATACACCCAAAATCTTTGATCATCATCAAAGCATACATTCCAACTCCGAGATGCTCACTCCAGTCCTCAAAAGGATTGCTGGAGCTTTGCATACTTATTA
This sequence comes from Triticum dicoccoides, assembly GCF_002162155.2. Classification (NCBI taxonomy): domain Eukaryota; kingdom Viridiplantae; phylum Streptophyta; class Magnoliopsida; order Poales; family Poaceae; genus Triticum; species Triticum dicoccoides. The sequence continues at coordinate 651,875,693 of NC_041386.1, forward strand.
GCATATTTCAGGATAGACAAAACCTTCCGGTTGTATCACATACAACCTTTCCTCAAGAATCATCGAGGAAACAATGTTTTGACATCCTATCCGCAAGATTTCATAAATAATGCAGTAATTGCTAATATAATTCCAACAGACTCTTAGCATCGCTACAAGTGAGAAAGTCTCATCGTAGTCAACTCCTTGAACTTGTCGAAAAACATCTTAACGACAAGTCGAGCTTTCTCAATGGTGACACTTACCATCATTGTCTGTCTTCCTTTCAAAATCCATATGTACCTAACAGCCTTACGACCATCAAGTAGTTCTTCCAAAGTCTACACTTTGTTTTCATACATGGATCCTCTCTCGGGTTTTATGGCCTTGAGCCATTTATTGGAATCCGGGCCCACCATCGCTTCTCCATAGCTCGTAGGTTCATTGTTGTCTAGCAACATGACTTCCAAGACAGGATTACTGTACCACTCTGAAGTAGTACGTATCCTTGTCACCCTACGAGGTACGGCAGTGACTTGATCCGAAACTTCATGATCACTATCATAAGCTTCTACTTCAATTGGTGTAGGTGCCACATGAACAATTTCCTGTGCCCTGATACACACTGGTTGAAGTGATGGTTCAATAACCATATCAAGTCTCCACCATCCTCCCACTCAACTCTTTCGAGAGAAACCTTTCCTCGAAAAAGGACCCGATTCAAGAAACAATCCCTATTGCTTTCGGATCTGAATTAGGAGGTATACCCAACTGTTTTGGGTGTCCTATGAAGATGTACTTTATCCGCTTTGGGTTCGAGCTTAATCCTGAAACTTTTTCACATAAGCGTCGCAGCCCCAAACTTTTAAGAAACGACAACTTAGGTTTCTCTAAACCATAATTCATACGGTGTCATCTCATCGGAATTACGTGGTGCCCTATTTAAAGTGAATGTGGTTGTCTTTAATGCCTAACCCATAAACTATAGTGGTACTTCGATAAGAGACATCATGGTATGCATCATATCCAATAGGGTGCAGTTATGATGTTCGGACACACCATCACACTATGGTGTTCCAGGCTGTATTAGTTGTGAAACTATTTCCACAATGTCTTAATTCTGTGCCAAAACTCGTAACTCAGATATTCATCTCTATGATCATATCATAGATCTTTTATCCTCTTGTCACGACGATCTTTCAACTTCACACTGAAATTACTTGAACCTTTCAATAATTCAGACTCGTGATTCATCAAGTAAATATACTCAACATCTACTCGAATCATCTGTGAAGTAAGAACATAACGATATTCACTGCATGCCTCAGCACTCATTGGACTGCACACATCAAAATGTGTTACTTCCAACAAGTTGCTATCTTGTTCCATCTTACTGAAAATGAGGCTTTTCAGTCATCTTGCCCATGTGGTATGATTTGCATGTCCCAAGTGATTCAAAATCAAGTGAGTCAAAACGGTCCATTTGCATGGAGTTTCTTCATGCATATACACCAATAGACATGGTTCGCATGTCTCAAACTTTTCAAAAACGAGTGAGCCCAAAGATCCATCAATATGGAGCTTCTTCATGCGTTTTTAAACCAATATGACTTACATGGCAGTGCCACCAGTAAGTGGTACTATCATTACTATCTTTTGGCATGAACATGTGTATCACTACGATCGAGATTTAATAAACCATTCATTTTAGGTGTAAGACCATTGAAGGTATTATTCAAATAAACAGAGTAACCATTATTCTCCTCAAATGAATAACCGTATTGCGATAGACGTAATCCAATCATGTCTATGCTCAACGCAAACACCAAATAACAATTATTTAGGTTTAACACCAATCTCTTTGGTAGAGGGAGCGTGCGATGCTTGATCATATGAAGCTTGGAAAAACTTCCAACACATATCGTCAGCTCACCTTTAGCTAGTCTCCGTTTATTCCGTAGCCTTTTGTTTCGAGTTACTAACACTTAGCAACCGAACCGGTATCTAATACCCTGGTGATACTAGGAGTACTAGCAAAGTACACATTAACACAATGTATATCCAATATACTTCTATCGACCCTGCCAGCCTTCTTATCTACCAAGTATCTAGGGTAATTCTGCTCTAGTGGTTGTTCCCCTTATTACAGAAGCACTTAGTCTCGGGTTTGGGTTTTGCCTTGGGTTTCTTCACTAGAGCAGCAGCTGATTTGCCGTTTCATGAAGTATCCCTTCTTGCCCTTGCCCTTCTTGAAACTAGTGGTTTCACCAACCATCAACAATTGATGCTCCTTCTTGATTTCTACTTTCGCGGTGTCAAACATCTCGAATACCTCAAGGATCATCATATCTATCCCTGATATGTTATAGTTCGTCACGAAGTTCTAACAGCTTGGTGGCAATGATTTTGGAGAACCATCACTGTCTTATCTGGAAGATCAACTCCCACTCGATTCAAATGATTGTTGTACTCAGACAATCTAAGCACAAGCTCAACAATTGAGCTTTTCTCCTTAGTTTGCAGGTTAAGAAAGTCATCGGAGGTCTTATACCTCTTGACATGGGCACGAGCCTGAAATCCCAATTTCAGCCCTCAAAACATCTCATATGTTTCGCGACGTTTCGAAAACGTCTTTGGTGCCTCTACTTAAACCATTTAACTGAACTATCACGTAGTTATCAAAACGTGTATGTTCGATGTTCGAAACATCCACAAACGACGTTTGGGGTTCAGCACACTGAGCAGTGCATTAAGGACATAAGCTTTCTACTGTCCGCATAATTGCTACTATCAACTTTCAACTAATTTTTCTCTAGGAACATATCTAAACAGTAGAACTATAGCGTGAGCTACGACATAATTTGCAAAATCCTTTTGACTATGTTCAGGATAATTAAGTTCATCTTATGAACTCCCACTCAGATAGACATCCCTCTAGTCATCTAAGTGATTACATGATCCGAGTCAAACTAGGCCGTGTCCGATCATCACGTGAGACGGACTAGTCATCATCGGTGAACATCTTCATGTTGATCGTATCTTCTATACGACTCATGCTCGACCTTTCGGTCTCCGTGTTCCGAGGCCATGTCTGTACATGCTAGGCTCGTCAAGTTAACCCTAAGTGTTTCGCGTGTGTTCCGAGGCCATGTCTGTACATGCTAGGCTCGTCAACACCCGTTGTATTTGAACGTCTGAATAAAACACCCGATCATCACGTGATGTTTTGAAACAGCGAACTATCGCAACGGTGCACAGTTAGGGGAGAACACTTCTTGAAATTGTGGTAAGGGATCATCTTATTTACTACCGTCGTACTAAGAAAACAAGATGTATAAACATGATAAACATCACATGCAATCAAATAGTGACATGATATGGCCATCATCACTTTGCTCCTTTTGATCTCCATCTTCGGGGCTCCATGATCATCATCGTCACCGGCATGACACCATGATCTCCATCATCATGATCTCCATCATCGTGTCTTCATGAAGTTGCCTCGCCAACTATTACTTCTACTACTATGGCTAACGGTTAGCAATAAAGTAAAGTAATTACATGACGTTTAAGTTGACACGCAGGTCACAAATAAATAAAGACAACTCCTATGGCTCCTGCCGGTTGTCATACTCATCGACATGCAAGTCGTGATTCCTATTACAAGAACATGATCAATCTCATACATCACATATATCATTCATCACATCCTTTTTGGCCATATCACATCACATAGCATACCCTGCAAAAACAAGTTAGACGCCCTCTAATTGTTGTTTGCATGTTTTACGTGGCGGCTATGGGTTTCTAGCAAGAACGTTTCTTACCTACGCATGAACCACAACGTGATATGCCAATTGCTATTTACCCTTCATAAGGACCCTTTTCATCGAATCCGATCCGACTAAAGTGGGAGAGACAGACACCCGCCAGCCACCTTATGCAACTAGTGCATGTTTGTCGGTGGAACCGGTCTCACGTAAGCGTACGTGTAAGGTTGGTCCGGGCCGCTTCATCCCACGATGCCGCCGAATCAAGATAAGACTAGTAACGGCAAGCATATTGAACAATATCGACGCCCACAACTACTTTGTGTTCTACTCGTGCAAAGAATCTACGCAATAGACCTAGCTCATGATGCCACTGTTGGGGAACGTAGCAGAAATTCAAAAAAATTCCTACGTATCACCAAGATCTATCTATGGAGAGACCAGCAACGAGTAGAAAGGAGAGTGCATCTACATACCCTTGTAGATCGCTAAGCGGAAGCGTTCAAGTGAACGGGGTTGATGGAGTCGTACTCGTCGTGATTCAGATCACCGATGATCCTAGTGCTGAACGGACGGCACCTCCGCGTTCAACACACGTACAGCTCGACGATGTCTCCCACGCCTTGATCCAGCAAGGAGAGAGGGAGAGGTTGAGGAAGACTCCATCCAGCAGCAGCACAACGGCGTGGTGGTGATGGAGGAGCGTGGCAATCCTGCAGGGCTTCGCCAAGCACCTACGGGAGAGGAGGAGGTGTCACGGGAGGGAGGGAGGCGCCAAGGGCTCAGGTATGGATGCCCTCCCTCCCCTCCACTATATATAGGGGCAAGGGAGAGGGGGGAGGCGCAGCCTTGCCCCCTACTCCAAGAAAGGGGTGCGGCTAAGGAGGGGGGATGAGTCCATCCTCCCCAAGGCACCTCGGAGGTGCCTTCCCCCTTTAGGACTCTTCCCTTTTTCCTATATCTTGGCGCATGGGCCTCTAGGGGCTGGTGCCCTTGGCCCATGTAGGCCAAGGCGCACCCCCTACAGCCCATGTGGCCCCCGGGGCAGGTGGCCCCACCCG
>NC_041386.1:651880952-651885546 GCF_002162155.2 Triticum dicoccoides
ATTCGTGCCAACCCAACAGACACTTTCAGAGATACCCGTAGTGTACCTTTATAGCCACCCAGTTACGTTGTGACGTTTGGCACACCCAAAGCACTCCTACGGTATCCGGGAGTTGCACAATCTCATGGTCTAAGGAAAAGATACTTGACATTAGAAAAGCTTTAGCATACGAACTACATGATCTTGTGCTAGGCTTAGGATTGGGTCTTGTCCATCACATCATTCTCCTAATGATGTGATCCCGTTATCAACGACATCCAATGTCCATGGTCAGGAAACCGTAACCATCTATTGATCAACGAGCTAGTCAACTAGAGGCTTACTAGGGACATGGTGTTGTCTATGTATCCACACATGTATCGGAGTTTCGTATCAATACAATTCTAGCATGGATAATAAACGATTATCATGAACAAGGAAATATAATAATAATCAATTTATTATTGCCTCTAGGGCATATTTCCAACAAAAAAGCCGCCCCCAAGGATAACAGGGACGAGCTATCTAACCTCAACAAAATCTTGGACAAAATATGCCAAATCCACAGTACTCCCGGGAGGCCTGCAAACCATACCCACAGAGATTGTTGGGTCTTCAAGCAATCCGGCAAACTCAATGCCGAACACAAGGGGCTCGACATACCAAGCGAGGATGACGACGAACCCCACAAGCAGAGCACCGGAGAACAAAAGAAGTTCCCGCAAGAAGTCAAAATAGTAAATTCACTTCACGTGACAAAAGGGAAAAACAGAGTGGCGCCTATGGAGATACGCGCCATACGGCCTGTCCCAGAGGAGTCCCGCCACTGGTTGTTACAACCAATCACCTTCGACCATCAGGATTACTCTAGAAGTATCCGGAATGCAGGCTGGACTGCCTTGGTATTAGATCCAATAATTGACGGACTCCACTTCACACAAGTCCTAATGGACGGCAACGGTGATCTAAACCTGCTATACCAGGACACAATTGTCACGCCCAATATGCGATACTATCCTAAAGAGACTCAAAGGTCCCACCAAGGATAGAACCGCATATTGAAACGCTTTTGCAAGGTGGATATCATTACATCAACATTACATAATAGATGGGGATACATACAAAAGGCATACAATGCCACACGAATACAACAACACAATACATAAGAGCATCATCCAACTACGGATGAAACACAAATAGAAACTCAAACGACATCCACCCTGCTATCCCAGGCTGCCGACCTGGAACCTATCCCCTGATCAAAGAAGAAGCGGAAGAAGAACTCCAAAACAAGCAAGTATCGCTCTCGCGTCATGATCATCGCATAACCTGTACCTACAACTGATGTTGTAGTAATCTGTGAGCCACGAGGACTCAGCAATCCCATTACCATGGGTATCAAGACTAGCAAAGCTTAGTGGGCAAGGAAGGGGGGTAAAGTGGTGAGGTTGCAGCAGCGACTAAGCATATATGGTGGCTAACATACGCAAACAAGAGCGAGAAGAGAGCAAGCGGAACGGTCGTGAAGCTAGCAATGATCAAGAAGTGATCCTGAACTCCTACTTACGTCAAACATAACCCAAAACCGTGTTCACTTCCCAGACTCCGCCGAATAGAGACCATCACGACTACACACGCGGTTGATGCGTTTTAATTCGGATCTGGTGTCAAGTTATCTACAACCGGACATTAACAAATTCCCATCTGCCACACAACCATGGGCATGACTTTCGAAAGTTTAAACCCTACAGGGGTGTCCCAACTTAGCCCATGATAAGCTCTCGCGGTCAACAAAGGATATTCCTTCTCCCAGGAAGACCCGATCAGACTTGTAATCCCGGTTTACAAGACATTTCGACAATGGTAAAACAAGACCAGCAAAGCCACCCGATGCACCGACAATCCCGATAGGAGCTGCACATATCTCGTTCTCAGGGCAACACCGGATGAGACATCCTACGAGTAAAACCAGACCTCGAGTTTCCCCGAGGGGGCCCCACAGTCTACTCGGTTCGGACCAACACTTAGACAAGCATTGGCCCGGGGGGGCTAAAATAAAGATGACCCTCGGGTTGGCCGACCCAAGGGAAGGGTATAGGTGGTGGTGAGGCAAATGGTAAAACCAAGGTTGGGCCTTGCTGGAGGAGTTTTATTCAAAGCGAACTGTCAAGGGGGTCCCATAAATCACCCAACCGCGTAAGGAACACAAAATCTGGGAACATAACACCGGTATGACGGAAACTAGGGCGGCAAGAGTGGAACAAAACACCAGGCATAAGGCTGAGTCTTCCACCCTTTACCAAGTATATAGATGCATTAATTAAATAAGAGATATTGTGATATCCCAACATAATCCTGTTCATGATGGGGCAATCTTCAACCTCACCTGCAACTAACAATGCTATAAGAGGGGCTGAGATAAAGCGTAACATAGCCAAGCAATGGTTTGCTAGGAAGGGTGAAAAGGTTAGAGGCTGAAATGGCAATTTGGGAGGCTTGATGAGCAAAAGATAGGTAGCACAGCAAAGCGATAGAACGAAGCAACTAGCATAGCAATGATAGTAGTGAGATCCAGGGTAGCGGTCATCTTGCCTGAAATCCCGCTAGGAAGAAGAACGAGTCCATGAAGAAGATGAAGCCACGAAGATGAACCAAGCATAGACAAACGAATCCTCACGATCACAACGAAACGGGAACTATCGAGAAGAAGCACACAACATGGTAAACACACCACACATGGACAAGACATGATGCACAACAAGCATGATGCATGACAAAGCTACATGAAGCTACTCATGGCAAGAGATGATGCAAACAAGAGCAACACATCAAGGCAAGTTTAAATGAGGCCGGGAACAACATATAACAATTCCGGTAAGTCCTCATATGCAAATTTCGAAATTGGTCCAGATATGAATAAATCTTATGTTCAAGTTATTAAACAGCAAGTTAATATGCACCAAGATGATCTACACGCGATTCTAGTCAAGTTACATATAAAGTTCATTAGATTTGGAGCTACGGCCTAGAAGATATGAGCAAAACAAGTTAAACATGGCATTGATGCAAAATGCATACAAACATCAAGCAAACACTCTCAAAACATGGATGCAACATAATAGTATGAAACTACATGCAAAATCAAGCAAGTTTCATATAGAGCACACTCAAAATGGAGCAACGGCTCAACACATGCACTCTATACAAATTTAAAGGACAAGCTGTCCAAAACAGCAGCTAGGCATATTGCAAGCATCAAAACAATATGCTACAGCACCTCAACATGATAAAAAAAGGCATGGGCATGATGTACAGGTAAAGCATAACAAAACATGAACACTGAGCTATCTCCAGAAATCACTAGAACATGCTCAAAAAGACATGGCAAGATTGCAAATAATAACAGCTACAGACTTTGCAGAAATAACATCAGGTTGCAATGTTTAGAGCTATCAAACAACATGCTACATGATTTTAACATGGAAAACAAAGGCATGGCATGATAGTACTAAATTCATAGAACAAAAGTCCCTTACTGACCATGAGCCAAAAGGGCACAGAAAATATGATGGCACCCATGTAAACATAGCAAGTTATATGAAAGATTCATACATGGCAGGAACAACAATAAGTAGGCATGTTGGTGAGCTTGTACCACTCACCACAGAGCAATACATGGCATGGCAAGGTGACCAACAGTAATAAGACATGTTTGTGAAGCTAAGAATGGCAAGGTCAAGTTCGTAGGGTACATGGATCACTAGCAAAACTGATGGAAAAACTGAACTTAATGTTAACAGGCTGACAGCAACATTATTTAGCAATTTGAGAGCAAGATTATAACAAGCTACAGCAGGTTATAAATGCAACCAGGGGCATCGATGGATAGAGCATGACATGTGTAACAAAACATCCTTAGTGAACATCTATAGATTATGCATAGTATGACTTGTAGCAACAGGTTTACATGGCAACAAAATATAACAGAATCAGCCTAGCAAAACAGCAACAACAAGTACACTACTTAACAAGCTTGATGCACTCACTACAAGACTCACAAAAATACATGGATTGCTCCACTGTAAATATGGCATATCATAGTTCAAAACTCATGTAGGACTCATGCTCATAGGATGCACACATAAAATGCAACAAAAATGACAAATCACCAAGTTATAACAGTTTCAGCAGATTAACATCATATAACACTCTTGCAACAATGATTCAGGCATCAAGATGAACTCAAATGAACATGGTGCAATGGTACCAAATGAAGAGCACATCATGATGAACATTTTGATATATCATGCGCATGAAATGGAGCTACGGATGCAGAGTTATGATGCGATGAACATGGCATGATAATGTCAACATATCAGGGACAAGAATTTCGGGGTCAACCTCAGATCTGCACGGATATCGTTGCGGCAGCGGATCTCGCGGGAACTTCACCGGAGAAGGACGGGGACGACCGGAGAAGCTCGGGGAGGAGGCCGGGAGGAGTCGGGGCGGCCGGAGAGGCGGGACCGGACCGGATCAGGACGGATCCGGTCGGTGGGGAGGCGGATTGGCGGCGGGGCGAAGGAGCCGGCTGCGCTGGGGCGGCGCGGACGGC
>NC_041386.1:651885756-651888225 GCF_002162155.2 Triticum dicoccoides
CGCAACCGGAGGCGGAGCCGGCGAGGAGGAGCAGGGCGAGGCGGGCGGACGGCGGAGGCGGCGCGGGCTCGCGCGGGCCCGATCCGGGTCCCGCCGGCCGCGCGGGTGGGAGGAGAGAGAGGGAGGCACATGGACACGTGGCGGCGGTTGAGTGGGCGGGGCGCCGCGGCGGCTGACGTGGCGGCGTCCTATTTGCCGGGGTGAGGTGGCTAGTGGCGGTGGACGCGTCCGGCGGCGGGCGGACATTTCCGGCGGCTGAGAGGGAGAGTGGCTAGGGTTCATCTGCGAAATTTTCGGGGGGAGGGCATATATTTATAGGTAGAGGGAGCTAGGTGTGTCCAAATGAGGCACGGTTTTCGCCCACACGATCGTGATCGAACGAACGAGAGCATGGAGGGGGTTAGGATGGGCTTTGGGCCACTTTGGAGGGATGTTGGGCTGCAACACAAAAGAGGCTTTTACGGTTCCCCGGTTAACCGTTGGAGTATCAAACAATCTCCAACTGGCACGAAACTTGACAGTCGGTCTACCGATGGTATACCAAGGCCGCTTGGAAAACCTCGGGCCATTCCGAGAACGTTTAACACCCGCTCACAACATGAGACAAAAAGGGGAACGCCGGAGGACATAGGAGTGCCGGATTGCAAAACGGACAATGGGGGAATGCTCGGATGCAAGAAACGAACACGTATGCAATGCACACGATGACACAATGCAAATGATGACATGGCAAAATGCAACACGCAAGCAAATGACATGGCAACGACGGCGAATAACTGGCACACACCAGGCGCATCGGATCCGGGGCGTTACAGTACTCCTCCACTAACAAGAGATCTCGTCCCGAGATCTTAGGACCGAGACGGAAGGGAAAATGGATGAGGTGAAACAATAACTCAAAGAAGAAGCAAGGAATCGAGAGCACTCGAGAAGAAGAGAGGAACGACGAGAATGACAAGAATCGAAAGCTCACGGAATCAGATAGACTCTGAAACCACTCCGGTTAGAACAAGATAAGAAATGAATAAGACTGAAAAGGATTTAGGCAGAACTCTGACTGAACATGGAAAGAATAGAACATGAACTTGAGAGGATGGTATGATACTTGATGAACTCTTGAAGAATGAATTAAATTATGAAGAACCACCATGAAGAACTCCGGTGACAAAAGGATGACGAGAATAGATTGAAGGATGAAAGAATAAGATGAGCCTTGCGGTGATTTATATGGAGGTTCCAACGAAATGACCGAGGAAATTGAACTCCGGAAAGGAAAAGATGAAAACACGTGGAACTAGAATTTATTCAACAAGAACAAACTCTGAAGGAAGGGATTAATCACTTGGATGAAATAAGAATAAGATTTATGTTATGCTTATCCTCATCAAATTTATTTGATGACAACCGGATTTGGCATGCAACTTATTCTTGTTGAAAAGGATTGAGAAGTGACATATCACAAACTTGAGAAGATCTTACTGAACCACCGGAAGGATTGGAAAAAATGAATGAATTAAAATAATAATCAAGGAAAACGAATCTTGAACGATCCACCGTAAGAATTCAAAAATGACTGATGAAAGAGAATGAATCACCGGGAAGAATTAGAGGAACAAATAAGCTAGAGGGGATTTAGATACAAGAGAACAAAGAGATCATGAGCTGATTAAAGAACACTTGAACGAAGCACCGGGATAACTGGATAACGGTAGCTGAAATGTGAGGATGAAGAATTCTTCTGGAACGATGGCCTCCGGTGAAAAGAAATGGAAAACAACTCCTGCCATACTCCGGATGGATAAGAAAAGAATGACTGACAAATGGAATAATTCGCGAGGATAACATGAAGGTAGAACCATGAAACTTCGAGAGAACAAACAAGATTTACAGGAAAAACTCTTCTTCGGTCTTCAATTGACGACGAGGAATACCACCAAAATTACTGAGATACTCCGGGAGAATGAAAAACCGAAAGGTTGAGCCAACATTGAAAAGAATTAGAAAGCGAACTTGGAGAAGGCATGTGAGTGATGTGATCCATTCTTACGTCACACTTGAAAAGGATTTGAGAATATCTCCGGGAAATTAGAAGAGTCAGGTAAGATCCTGGGAAAATACCTGTGGGTTAGGGCCCACTAAAAGAAAACACCGTTGGAAAGGGATGTTGAAGAGGTAGATGATGCACCAGAACGATTCAAATATTTGAATGAGGTGACAACCTCGAATTAGTGGGAACACAGACGAATCTTCTGAGATGTCTTGAACACTCCGGAAGGATAAACTGGTGAGAGGCGAACGAGCAAGGAAAAAAACACTTGAGCCGAGGAAAAGAATATGATCAACACCGAAAATTAGAATTGAATCCACCGAAGAAGAAAAAGAGATGAAGAATGTCCACCGAGACGAGAATTCACTGGTTGAAATAATTTACGGAAGACTGAAGAGGTTCCGCATGAATGAAATTGATGC
>NC_041386.1:651888515-651892410 GCF_002162155.2 Triticum dicoccoides
CTCCGGGAAGAAGAGGGTGGGAGGGCGGGAAAACAAAGGCGACTTGGAAGAGAGAAACGACGAATAACTTGAAGAGAAGACACCGGTTGAAACAAAGCAAAGGCTTCGCACGAGTAAGAAGGATACTCGATTACGGACTCCGGCTCCGAGAAGAAAAGGGTGGGCGGGTGGGAAAAGAAAACAACTGAGGACAGAGAAACAGCTTTGTTGAGAAAGAACTGAGGATTGATCTCGCGAAAGACAAAGAGGTTTGAGTCGACTTGACGAGAAATGCACCAGATGAAAAGAGCTGAGAACCAACAATTGAAAAACCACTGCGTGATCCTGAAGAAAAATTTGAAAGGGAAGAGGAGTAATTCAAAACACCTACGTCAACATTCCTCACCAGAGCGACGAAGGGGCTGAGGAGTAAAAAGAATTCCTACTCTCCGATATAACTAGACTCAGAAAAGGTTTTCTTCTAGACTCAACAACGGCCAAACTACACGATCAATCAAGGGGGCTCCTAGGGTTGGTCGAGGCTCTGATACCAACTTGTCACGCCCAATATACGATACTATCCTTAAGAGACTCGAAGGTCCCACCAAGGATAGAACCGCATATTGAAACGCTTTTGCAAGGTGGATATCATTACATCAACATTACATAATATATGGGGATACATACAAAAGGCATACAATGCCACACGAATACAACAACACAATACATAAGAGCATCATCCGACTATGGATGAAACACAAACAGAAACTCAAACGACATCCACCCTGCTATCCCAGGCTGCCGACCTGGAACCTATCCCCTGATCGAAGAAGAAGCGGAAGAAGAACTCCAAAACAAGCAAGCATCGCTCTCACGTCATGATCATCGCATAACCTGTACTTGCAACTGATGTTGTAGTAATCTGTGAGCCATGAGGACTCAGCAATCCCATTACCATGGGTATCAAGACTAGCAAAGCTTAGTGGGAAAGGAAGGAGGGTAAAGTGGTGAGGTTGCAGCAGCGACTAAGCATATATGGTGGCTAACATACGCAAACAAGAGCGAGAAGAGAGCAAGCGGAACGGTCGTGAAGCTAGCAATGATCAAGAAGTGATCCTGAACTCCTACTTACATCAAACATAACCCAAAACCGTGTTCACTTCCCGGACTCCGCCGAAAAGAGACCATCACGGCTACACACGCGGTTGATGCATTTTAATTCGGATCTAGTGTCAAGTTATCTACAACCGGACATTAACAAATTCCCATCTGCCACATAACTGCGGGCATGGCTTTCGAAAGTTTAAACCCTGCAGGGGTGTCCCAACTTAGCCCATGATAAGCTCTCGCGGTCAACGAAGGATATTCCTTCTCCCAGGAAGACCCGATCAGACTCGGAATCCCGGTTTACAAGACATTTCGACAATGGTAAAACAAGACCAGCAAAGCCGCCCGATGCACCGACAATCCCGATAGGAGCTGCACATATCTCATTCTCAGGGCAACACCGGATGAGACATCCTACGAGTAAAACCAGACCTCGAGTTTCCCCGAGGGGGCCCCACAGTCTACTCGGTTCGGACCAACACTTAGACAAGCATTGGCCCGGGGGGGGGGGCTAAAATAAAGATGACCCTCGGGTTGGCCGACCCAAGGGAAGGGTATAGGTGGTGGTGAGGCAAATGGTAAAACCAAGGCTGGGCCTTGCTGGAGGAGTTTTATTCAAAGCGAACTGTCAAGGGGGTCCCATAAATCACCCAACCGCGTAAGGAACGCAAAATCCGGGAACATAACACCGGTATGACGGAAACTAGGGCAGCAAGAGTGGAACAAAACACCAGGCATAAGGCCGAGTCTTCCACCCTTTACCAAGTATATAGATGCATTAATTAAATAAGAGATATTGTGATATCCCAACATAATCCTGTCCATCATGGGGCAATCTTCAACTTCACCTGCAACTAACAATGTTATAAGAGGGGCTGAGCAAAAGCGGTAACATAGCCAAGCAATGGTTTGCTAGGAAGGGTGAAAAGGTTAGAGGCTGACATGGCAATTTGGGAGGCTTGATGAGCAAAAGATAGGTAGCGCAGCAAAGCGATAGAACAAAGCAACTAGCATAGCAATGATAGTAGCGAGATCAGGGGTAGCGGTCATCTTGCCTGAAATCCCGCTAGGAAGAAGAACGAGTCCATGAAGAAGATGAAGCCACGAAGATGAACCAAGCGTAGATGAACGAATCCTCACGATCGCGACGAAACGGGAACTATCGAGAAAAAGCACACAACATGGTAAACACACCACACATGGACAAGACATGATGCACAACAAGCATGATGCATGACAAAGCTACATGAAGCTACTCATGGCAAGAGATGATGCAAACAAGAGCAACACATCAAGGCAAGTTTAAATGAGGCCGGGAATAACATATAACAATTCCGGTAAGTCCTCATATGCAAATTTCGAAATTGGTCCAGATCTGAATAAACCTTATGTTCAAGTTGTTAAACAGCAAGTTAAGATGCACCAAGATGATCTACATGCGATTCTAGTCAAGTTACATATAAAGTTCATTAGATTTGGAGCTACGCCTAGAAGATATGAGCAAAACAAGTTAAACATGGCATTGATGCAAAATGCATACAAACATCAAGCAAACACTCTCAAAACATGGATGCAACATGATAATATGAAACTACATGCAAAATCAAGCAAGTTTCATATAGAGCACACTCAAAATGGAGCAACGGCTCAACACATGCACTCTATACAAGTTTAAAGGACAAGCTGTCCAAAACAGCAGCTAGGCATATTGCAAGCATCAAAACAATATGCTACAGCACCTCAACATGATAACAAAAGGCATGGGCATGATGTACAGGTAAAGCATAACAAAACATGAACACTGAGCTATCTCCAGAAATCACTAGAACATGCTCAAAAAGACATGGCAAGATTGCAAATAATAACAGCTACAGACTTTGCAGAAATAACATCAGGTTGCAATGTTTAGAGCTATCAAACAACATGCTACATGATTTTAACATGGAAAACAAAGGCATGGCATGATAGTACTAAATTCATAGAACAAAAGTCCCTTACTGACCATGAGCCAAAAGGGCACAGAAAATATGATGGCACCCATGTAAACATAGCAAGTTATATGAAAGATTCATACATGGCAGGAACAACAATAAGTAGGCATGTTGGTGAGCTTGTACCACTCACCACAGATCAATACATGGCATGGCAAGGTGACCAATAGTAATAAGACATGTTTGTGAAGCTAAGAATGGCAAGGTCAAATTCATAGGGTACATGGATCATTAGCAAAACTCATGGAAAAACTGAACTTAATGTTAACAGGCTGACAGCAACATTATTTAGCAATTTGAGAGGAGGATTATAACAAGCTACAGCAGGCTATAAATGCAACCAGGGGCATGGATGGATAGAGCATGATGAACATTTTGATATATCATGCGCATGAAACGGAGCTACGGATGCAGAGTTATGATGCGATGAACATGGCATGCTAATGTCAACATATCAGGGACTTAGGAATTTCAGGGTCAACCTCAGATCTGCACGGATATCGATGCAGCGACGGATCTCGGCGGAACTTCGCCGGAGAAGGACGGGGACGACCGGAGAAGCTCGGGGAGGAGGCCGGGAGGAGTCGGGGCGGCTGGAGAGGCAGGACCGGACCGGGTTGGGCCGGATCCGGCCGGTGGGGAGGCGGATCGGCGGCGGGGCAAAGGAGCCGGCAGCGCTGGGGCGGCGCGGATGGCCGGCGCCAGCGCGGGACGCTCAGGGGCGCGGCGGCGGGGGAGGATCCCGGCGAGGGAGACGGGTGGCGGCGGCGGGAGGCACAATGCCCGAGGCGGCAGGGCCGAGGCGCGGGAGGCGCGGG
>NC_041386.1:651892914-651951547 GCF_002162155.2 Triticum dicoccoides
AGGGCGAGGCGGCCTAGCCAGGCGGGCGGACGGCGGCGGCGGCGCGGGATCGCGCGGGCCCGATCCGGGCCCTGCGGGCTGCGCGGGTGGGAGGAGAGAGAGGGAGGCGCATGGACACATGGCGGCGGTTGAGTGGGCGGGGCGCGGGCGGCGGCTGACGTGGCAGCGTCCTATTGGCCGGGGTGAGGTGGCTGGTGGCGGTGGACGCGTCCGGCGGCGGGCGGACATGTCCGGCGGCTGAGAGGGAGATGGCTAGGGTTCATCTGCGAATTTTTCGGGGGGAGGGCATATATTTATAGGTAGAGGGAGCTAGGAGTGTACAAATGAGGCACAGTTTTCGCCCACACGATCGTGATCGAACAACCGAGAGCATGGAGGGTGTTAGGATGGGTTTTGGGCCACTTTGGAGGGGTGTTGGGCTGCAACACAAAAGAGGCTTTTACGGTTCCCCGGTTAACCGTTGGAGTATCAAACGACCTCCAAATGGCACGAAACTTGACAGTCGGTCTACCGGTGGTATACCAAGTCCGCTTGGCAAACCTCGGGCCATTCCGAGAATGTTTAACACCCGCTCACAACAGGAGACAAAAAGGGGAACACCGGAGGACATAGGAGTGCCGGATTGCAAAACGGACAACGTGTAAAATGCTCGGATGCAAGAAACGAACACGTATGCAATGCACACGATGACACAATGCAAATGATGACATGGAAAAATGCAACACGCAAGAAAAATGACATGGCAACGACGGCGAATAACTGGCAGACACCTGGCGCATCGGATCTGGGGCGTTACAACAATCCGCAAAATGGGGATAAACTCAACAATAATTCGCCATGGCAACACTTCCTTTCAAGGGGTAACGCCAGGCTCAGATACCCATTGTACGGGTTCCCTCTTGTTAGAAGTTATGTTCGGCTTCCCCGACAACTTTCGAAGCGAAAAACTAACCTTCCACATCGCCCCATTCACAAGTAGTTATCAAGCACTACTGGGACGCGAAGCTTTCGCCCGCTTTAACGCAATACCGCATTATGCATCCCTTACACTTAAAATGCCCAGTCCGCAAGGCATCATCTCATTAAAGGGAAATATCGAGTGTTCCTCGAGCGCGGAAGATTGTGTGGCTGCCTTGACAGCCACACACTAAACCATCTTTACTAGTCAAAGCACCTAAACAGGTCGTTCAAGACCCCGGACATGGCTGGATGAGTTCGGCGTAAACATACAAAGGCTTACTAGCCGCATACCCCTGTACGAGGGGCTCCGCGTGTATACAACAAGAGACAATAAAGCTCAACTCTACCCATTTTTTGAATTATACTTTGTTTATTTAATATAACATAGATTTTTTGCACGATTGTTTTCAACCAAGTTCCTCTTTTTTTACAGACGAACACCGTGCTACGCCTGTCCGGGATACGACACAACGGAGATACAGGCGCAGACGTGCAGTAGGGACCCATTCCAAGGATTCTTTTCAGATTAAGACCCTGTGTAAACCTTCTTTACTGTCTCTTGTTGATAACATCCCCCGGCTTCTTGTTATAACCGAGGAGGAGGCTGGCGTCTTGGCCACGTTAGAATTTTGCGCGTACCTGGACACCAGGGGCTTCCTACCCAGGGCTTGGTTCAGCCCGTTTTCATAAAGACCGAATACCTTAGGGAGTGTTCGGCGTCGCGAGTTTGGCCTTATATGCATCAGCTCCGAATCATGTCTTTGGTCAAATGTTGGGTTTGCCCGGCTCTTGTGTTTTGCTGCCTTATGTTCCGCTCTATCGGCTAAGGCGACACCATGAGAACTACTGCAATTGTGCCCCGGTTCGGCCAGGCGAGCACCTCAGTAGAGAAAGCCGAATACTGACTGTCATGATATAGCGTGAGACTGGTCAACCACTCGATGACTTGCCGGAATCTTTAGGATTCCTCCGCATTAACGAAGGGCCGTTTCCCGGCCAGGCACACACGTGCCCCGAATTCGGGTGAGCGCGGTGCCCCTAGGGGCTATATAGTAGCCCCACTGTCAAACTCCTATGGCTAAGTGAAAGTGATAAAGCATTATAGTCCGATTGCCTAGTTCGCTGCGCTTTCACCTCCTTTATAGGACCAAGACGTTGGGTCAAGTGTGAAAATGCGCCTTCTGCGAACACCCCCGCATTCTATGCGTGGGGGCTGAAGCCAACGACCGCCATCTTTTAGGTTATATACACATATACATTAACGGCCGCACAAGAGATATTTTATTCTTGAAAGCACAAGTATAAAAATCTTTTATATTCCATCGAAACATTGTTTTACAATAATACACGTTATTCGAAGATAACATCCTTCGAGCACTGCGTCTCTATTAAACGAGCGCCCTGCAGAACTTCCTGAAAATAGTGCTCGGCAGGTACTCGACTTTTGTCCGAATCTTGGGATGCAACAGCACTGGCCTTCGTCTCCGCCCAGTATGTCTTGACACGGGCAAGAGCCATCTGTGCACCCTCTATACATGCTGACCTCTTCATTGCATCAATATGCGGCACCGCACCAAGGAACTGCTGCACCAAGCTAAAATAACTCTTCGGCTCGGGCCTTTTCGGCCACAGATGACTCACGACATGCTTCATGGCGAGTCCGGATAACCTATTCAGCTCCGCCCATGCGGCCAAACGATCGGATACAGAAAGTGGGCGCTCTGGATTATGGAACTGCGACCAAAAAAGCTTTTCCACTCCGTGGTCAATCTGACCGCGGAAGTGTTCGGCCGCGTCCGCGGCACTCGCCGCCAAGTCCAGATAAGTGTTTGCCGCACTCCACTTCCGGTCCAACGGAGCATATGTAGGATCTCGAACTTCATCCGCAGCATATAGGGCTTTCCAGCCGTGATATCTCCGGCCTGACGTAGCTCCTCCTTCATCGCTCTCATCATAGAGCGAGTATCCTTGGCCTCGGCAGTGACCTTCTCAAGGTCCTTCTGTGCCACCCTATCTTCTTTTTTAAGAAGCTTGCAGCGGTCGGCAGCATTCTTCAATTTTACAGCCATCTCGGCCATTTCCTTCTTGCTCTGGCAGTGAGCAGCCTGTTCGGCTTTTAGCTCTTCAGCCACCTTTAAGGCAGCCGCATCGCTTCTCCTGGCCTGCTCCTTGGCTCGGGCAAGTTCCGCCCGAAGGTTCTCCATGGCAGCGGCACCATCTGCATTAAGCACACATGTTATAAGGTACGGGCATCAAGCTCCTCTTACCAGATGTCTTCGGAGACATTACATACCTTGTGCCTCGTCCAGCCGCTCATTGACAAGCGCGATGTCGACATCTGCCATGTCAAGTTGCCGCTTTAGCTCGGCAAATTCATCAGTCCGGCTAGCCACCGAACAGTTCGCCACCTACATAGGAAAGGCGACATATTATACTTGGGATTATGATCCTCTGCGCGCTGTCATTTTTGACAACGCACAGAGTCTCAGGGGCTACTATCTATACAGGGCGCATCTCATATATGCGGATCTGTCAAAAGGTACACCATTTCGCGTACCTCAAAACCTGTCAGTAAACTTCTGGCGGCCTCGTACAACCCGCTTTCCGCAGATGAAATCCTTCTAATCACCGTATTCATCAACACACGGTGTTCTTCTGAGATAGACGCTCGCCCGAGCAGATCCTTCAGCTCCTCCGACCGTGCACCAGACGGTGCCGGACTCATCCGGTGGACTTTTTCGAAGGCCAGATTCGGAGAAACCCTCCGTGACGACACCTCGGGGTCACCCGCCTCGCAAGACGGTACAGCTGGGGAAGGCGTTCCGCTCTCCATCATCTCCGGACGTAGATCCCTTGAAGATGAGCTCTGCTGAGAAGGGCTGAGATCCGAACTACAAGGTAAAATTTTAGTTATCTTCCTCAGACATAGAACAGGGATGTCTCTCATTTTAAAACTCCTCTTTACTTATGGCTCGGTGGAGAGCTGATCCCCTTAGGGGCGCAATGCGACTGGGGCACCCCCGGCGCCGGACCCTCTGACGAAGATTTCTTCCCCCGCTTTGAGACCATGGTCTCCGAGTCTTCAGAGGCGGTCCTCTTCTTCCCCTGGTTAGAGGAATTCTCGATTCCTCCTTTCCTGACAGCCTCCCTCGGGGAGGCGGTAGCTTCCTTGTTCCCTCTTCGCCTTCTTCCAAAGGCACAACCTCTAGCATCCTGGTTAACACGGGATCCGGCGTAGTCTCAGGGAGGAGGGTCGGACACCTGATTAGCTTTGCTTTCGCTATCCACTCCTGTTTAAGGGATTTTAAGGGCAATCTCTACTACCTAAAAGAAACGTAAGGTTCCCTCTTCCCTCTTACGTTCGTCCTCTCATC
Source organism: Triticum dicoccoides (assembly GCF_002162155.2). NCBI lineage: Eukaryota > Viridiplantae > Streptophyta > Magnoliopsida > Poales > Poaceae > Triticum > Triticum dicoccoides. The sequence goes on from NC_041386.1 coordinate 651,897,249, forward strand.
CAGCCGATCGATCCCACCCTTCCCTTTTTCCGTTCCTTCCCCCTGAGTTGTCCCACAACCGGCCAGTTTGGCAAGTAATGATTATCAATCCCGTAAATCTTGCTATACCTTCCTCCTCGTCTTCCCCTCAAGATTGCTCCATCTATCATCTTTTATACATCTTCCCCGCATGGTCCTCCTTGGGATCCTTCTCATCGAATGTTATTGTCTACTACGCGACGACGGCTGTGGGAATCTCAGGTAGCGACTATGGATCCGATGAGAACGCGGTGGTTCACCTACGGACATGTATGTCTGCCTCGTTTAGCCGTCGTGCTTGCGCTAGATCGCCTCGCCGCTCTTCTCACCATGGCGCATGCGGCACTTCTGCGCCAAAGTTCAATTCACTTGGCCGGGTTCCTTCAGTTCGACGGGTCCGATCGACGGCACCATCTCTTCCTCGTCGATCCCGGACTCCTCGGGCGTCCGCTTGATGTCATCATCAATTTGGGTCGCATGCTGCTACTCACCAGCCGATGACAAGTTCTTCTTGAGAAATCCAACCACCACATCCTGGGCGGACGTCCCGTACCCGCCATGGCTGACCTGGCCATGCACCGCTATGGTCGCCATGCTCGATGCGAGACCGTACAACTTCCACGGAGAATACATGCTCGTGCGATGCTCGGAATGGACCCAGTTCCGGCTGGGACGGGCGCATGGCAGGTCACCGACGTGGTCGTGCCCTTCAAAGGGCTCATTTGGCTCATCTCACATCGTCGTGGCTGACGAGCGTCAGCACAGCGGTGGGTACACCCGTTGGTACACATTCTGGTGAGCCGTGATTTACATGCTGCTGTCCGTGCTATTGTATCCCTTAATGGGCGAGTGGAACTGATGACTGCGTTTGGTGGCGTTTGAGACCATACATGAACTACTGGGGACGAGGAGTTAACTGCACTTCCCCAGTCATTCTGTTCAACGCGTCAAGGTAGGGGACAACGACCATGATCCCTAACTAGATACTCCCTCCAATTCTAAATCCAAGCTGCCACAGCCCATTTAATCCCCTCTGTTAGGCGTACACAGCCTGGATTTAGAATTTTCATATGTTCCTTTGATGCTTATCAGTAGAGTGGAGTTGTGGGGTCCAACTTATTTTAGCGTCAACTTTCCTAGATAGAATTGCTGGGAGCTGCGAATTACCAAATGATAGTGCTTCTGCAAGTTCAGTTCAGTTGAATTGTAGTTGGTTAATATAGTTTTTTTCTTCTTTTTGCCAATGTCTACATATCTGTAGTGAATGCCATGGCGAAGGTAACATTTTCGAAAAACTCTGATTCTGTTTTTCTAATTGATATACACAGTACACACCGACAGTATATATCCACATGGAATTATTGGAGTATTATTTTCTATTGAAGAGACTGGAAATGCATTGGAGCACCTGGGTGACACGCCCTCCTATGTGAACGTAACATTAAAATAAATATTAGAAAATTTCAAAAAAAAATCTGAAATTTTGGGATACCAAACATGGGTGCCCATTATACACCCCTGTTCATTTTTGTGGGGAATAGATGCCCATGGTATCTTTTATCTGACATACAATACATCCAACATTCTTTTCTATACATATGATTTTTTTGTCTTTTCTACTGGCATTATCATGTGCACCCATTCCCCAAGAAATTGAACACGGATGTACAACAGGCACCCACCATGTTTCATATCTCAAAATTTTAGACTCTTTTGGAAAATTCCTAATATGTTTTTTAAAATTATGTTGATATAGGGGTGTGTGGCACCCGAGAGCCACAAATTCTCTTCCTTGAAGGGACCTTCTGCATAGGTTACCACTTTCCTTTTGGATGTGGCAGTACGTGATTGTTGTTCCATCCTCACTAGTAGTCCCTCGAACTAGGAGAGCAGGAGGCAAAAACGCTCATCGAGACACCTCTAAAGTAAAAGTAATGCTCGCGTCAAGCGAATCAAATTCGAGCACATGGCCCGAGCCTGTCTACCCCGACCCGACTAGCGGAGACGCCGCTCGTACTGAGAGGATCCGGGTGCGCCAGCCCTGGATCCGCCGCAATCGCCTGCAGCCCATCATCGCATCGTCCGCCGCATGCTGGAGCACCAACACACCATGGCGCCCGGCTTATGGCACACCCTTGCCAAAGACACTATCCCGCGCTCGTTTCCCAACGCGGGGGACGCGAGAGCCTTGCCCGCACGAGCGCCAACTAGGCTTCGCCCAGCCGCGCCTCTGGCGGCAGCGGGGGAGGAGGGGAGGGAACTGACGGACGCGATTTCGAGTTTCCCTCCCCGTCGCCACACGACGGCTCCTTCCAGTTCTCTATCTTCTGTCGTTTGCCAAATAGTTGTTACTCATTACGAGTAATAGATTGAAAGGAGGGTAAGCAATGATACGGGTGCTTATCTGGTAAGGGGCATGTGATATATTTTTTTCTCTCCCGTTGCAACGCACGGGCCTGTTTCCTAGTTTTATAACAAATATACGGATAGCGTGTCCGGGTACAGGACTACTTACTTGAGTATCCGGGCGATTGCAGCTCAGACCTGCGTCCTCGGACGAGTCCGGACACATTGCTTGTGACCCGAAGAACAATTTGTACATCTCCATGGGCGTCGCGCCCACAAAGTGCTGGAGGGCTCGCGGTCCTTCCAGATTAAACTCCCACATGCGGAGGGGGCGACGGTTGCAAGGCAGGATGCGGCGAATCAACATAACCTGCATCACTATGGCCAGATTGATATCTCTTTCTAGGAGATCTCGAACATGGCCCTGCAACAAGGGCACGTCCTTGCACGGCCCCCAGTTAAGCCCTTTATTGACCCATGATGCTAGCTGTGGTGGGGGACCCAAGCGAAAAGCAGGTGGCGCCACCCATGTGGTGCCCCTGGGAGCTGTGATGTAGAACCACTCTCGTTGCCATAAGCCGAACTCCTCTTGAAAAGAGCCCTCGGGCCATGGAGCGTCGGCAATCTTGCTTATAATAGCACCTCCGCACTCTGCGTGCTGCCCCTCGATCATCTTCGACTCTACCTTGAAGGTCTTAAGCCACAATCCAAAGTGAGGAGTAATGTGGAGGAAGGCCTCACACACGACAATGAACGATGAGATTTGGAGGATGGACTCCGGAGCTAAGTCATGAGATTCCAGCCCGTAGTAAAACATGAGCCCCCTCACGAAGGGATCAATCGGAAAGCCTAGCCCCCGAAGGAAGTGAGACGTGAACACCACACTCTCACCGGGCTTGGGAGTGGGAGCAACCTGCCCTTGAGCACGCAACCTATGCGAGATTTCGCCGGTTAGATACCTGGCATCTCTCAGCTTTCGCACGTCTTCTTCCGTAATGGAGGAAGGCATCCACCGGCCTTGGAGGTCGGAGCCGGACATCGTCGAAGGTCCGAAGTGCCTGAATCTGGAGCCTTGGGTGTTGGAGCTCGAGGTGAGAGGCGGATTTTCTTAAGATTGAAAGAAGGGAGTCAGGCCTTGGTCTCTTTATAAAGAGGTTGAATACCAAGAGCCCTCCCCGTGACCGTTTGGGACTCGCCTTCGATTGTGGAGACATACCAACGGGCACGATTGGGTTACCCACACCCGTATTGGTGAGAACCCTGGAATAAGGGGACACGATCTATGCTTTGACAGGACGTGCCAAGGAAACCGCCTCGCTAAACGCGCTGAGGTGGGACAGTAAAATGAATAAAGGCTTGGCCGCGACATGATGTCACGCTGCGGAATACGCCAGCAGATTAGATTTGTGCAAATATTATTCTCTCTACGGTGGTATGTGGAACTTATTTTGCAGAGCCGGACACTATCCTTGTGTTCAAACATCTTCTATAAAGTATTCGGAGGAGGAACCCGCCTTGCAATGCCGAAAACAATTTGCGTGCCGGACTCGTGGTCATTGAAGCCTGGTTCAGGGGATACTGAGGGAGTCCGGATTAGGGGGTGTCCGGATGACCGGCCTGTGACCTTTGGCCGGACTCCTAGACTATGAAGATACAAGATTAAAGACTTCGTCCCGTGTCCGGATGGGACTTTTCTTGGCGTGGAAGGAAAGCTTGGCAATACGGATATGTAGATCTCCCCCCATTGTAACCGACTCTGTGTAACCCTAGCCCTCTCCGGTGTCTATATAAACCGGAGAGTTTTAGTCCGTAGGACGAACAACAATCATACCATAGGCTATCTTCTAGGGTTTAGCCTCTCTGGTCTCGTGGTAGATCTACTCTTGTACTACCCATATCATCAATATTAATCAAGCAGGAGTAGGGTTTTACCTCCATCGAGAGGGCCCGAACCTGGGTAAAAACATCGTGTCCCTTGTCTCCTGTTACCATCCGCCTAGACGCACAGTTCGGGTCCCCCTACCCGAGATCCGCCGGTTTTGACACCGATAGAGCCCCTCGTGCAAAAACTTGCAGTTAGCGTATTTGCAGACATGATGTCGCATGCATGCTTATGCCGAGCGATTGGCCTCACGATGAGTCAGCTGACTTGTTTACCTTTGACCCGCGTGGCCCTTGAGCGACCCGCGGGGGGCCGCAGTGTCCCGAGTGCATCCTGAGCGAGGCCATTGATCCTGTGACAAGAACCTCCTCAGAGGACGTAGCGACAGCAGTCCGGGCTGCGCACATGCCTGGCCCGTCCCGACCCGTGAGGGGCTCGCGAGGGGAGGCGGCTGACGCTAGCTTTGGATGCAAAGCCGAAACCAGAATGCGAGAGATTGCTCGAACGAGACTAAACACCCCTTCCCCGTGAAGGAAATATGTCCTAGAGGCAATAATAAAGTTATTATTTATTTCCTTATTTCATGATAAATGTTTATTATTCATGCTAGAATTGTATTAACCGGAAACATAATACATGTGTGAATACATAGACAAACAGAGTGTCACTAGTATGCCTCTACTTGACTAGCCTGTTAATCAAAGATGGTTATGTTTCCTAACCATGGACAAAGAGTTGTTATTTGATTAACGAGATCACATCATTAGGAGAATGATGTGATTGACTTGACCCATTCCGTTAGCTTAGCACTTGATCGTTTAGTATGTTGCTATTGCTTTCTTCATGACTTATACATGTTCCTATGACTATGAGATTATGCAACTCCCGTTTACCGGAGGAACACTTTGTGTGCTACCAAACGTCACAACATAACTAGGTGATTATAAAGGTGCTCTACAGGTGTCTTTGAAGGTACATGTTGGGTTGGCGTAATTCGAGATTAGGTTTTCTCACTCCGATTGTCGGAGAGGTATCTCTGGGCCCTCTCGGTAATACACATCACTTAAGCCTTGCAAGCATTGTAACTAATGAGTTAGTTACGGGATGATGTATTATGGAACGAGTAAAGAGACTTGCCGGTAACGAGATTGAACTAGGTATTGGATACCGACGATCGAATCTCGGGCAAGTAACATACCGATGCCAAAGGGAACAACATATGTTGTTATGCGGTTTGATCGATAAAGATCTTCGTAGAATATGTGGGAGCCAATATGAACATCCAGGTTCCTCTATTGGTTATTGACCAGAAACGTGTCTCGGTCATGTCTACATAGTTCTCGAACCCGTAGGGTCCGCACGCTTAACGTTACGATGACAGTTTTATTATGAGTTTATAAGTTTTGATGTACCGAAGGAGTTTGGAGTCCCGGATGAGATCGGGGACATGACGAGAAGTCTCGAAATGGTTGAGACGTAAAGATCGATATATTGGACAACTATATTCGGAGTTCGGAAAGGTTCCGAGTGGTTCGGGTATTTTTCGGAGTACCGGGGAGTTACGGGAATACGGGGGAGAAGTATTGGGCCTTATTGGGCCATACGGGAAAGAGAGAGGGGCTGCCTAGGGCAGGCCGCGCGCCCCCCAAGGCCTAGTCCGAATTGGACTAGGGGGAGGGGCTGCGCCCCCTCCTTCCTTCCCTTCTCCCTCCCCCTTCCTTGTCTCCTACTCCTAATACTTGGAAGGATTCCTAGTTAGACTAGGAAAGGGGGAATCCTACTCCCGGTGGGAGTAGGACTCCCCTAGGGCGCGCCATAGAGAGGGCCGGCCCTACCCTCCTCCACTCCTTTATATACGGAGGCAGGGGGCACCCCATAGAAACACAATTTGATCTACGGATCGTTCCTTAGCCGTGTGCGGTGCCCCCCTCCACCATATTCCACCTCGGTCATATCGTCGCGGAGTTTAGGCGAAGCCCTGCGCCGGTAGAACATCATCATCGTCACCATGCCGTCGTGCTGACGGAACTCATCCCCGACACTTCGCTGGATTGGAGCCCGGGGGACGTCATCAAGCTGAACGTGTGCTGAACACGGAGGTGCCGTACGCTCGGTGCTTGGATCGGTTGGATCGTGAAGACATACGACTACATCAACTGCGTTGTCATAACGCTTCCGCTTACGGTCTACGAGGGTACGTGGACAACACTCTCCTCTCTCGTTGCTATGCCATCACCATGATCTTGTGTGTACGTAGGAATTTTTTTGAAATTACCACGTTCCCCAACAGTGGCATCCGAGCCTAGGTTTTATGCGTTGATGTTATATGCACGAGTAGAACACAAGTGAGTTGTGGGTGATACAAGTCATACTGCTTACCAGCATGTCATACTTTGGTTCAGCGGTATTGTTGGATGAAGCGGCCCGGACCGACATTACGCGTACGCTTACGCGAGACTGGTTTTACCGCCGTGCTTTGCACACAGGTGACTAGCGGGTGTCTGTTTCTCCAACTTTAGTTGAACCGAGTGTGGCTACGCCCGGTCCTTGCGAAGGTTAAAACAGCACCAACTTGACGAACTATCGTTGTGGTTTTGATGCGTAGGTAAGAACGGTTCTTGCTCAGCCCGTAGCAGCCACGTAAAACTTGCAACAACAAAGTAGAGGATGTCTAACTTGTTTTTGCAGGCATGTTGTGATGTGATACGGTCAAGACGTGATGAGATATAAGTTGTTGTATGAGATGATCATGTTTTGTTGAAGTTATCGGCAACTAGCAGAAGTCCTATGGTTGTCTCTTTGTTGCATAAGATGCAAGTGCCAAATAATTGCTTTACTTTATCGCTATACGATAGCAATAGTTGTAGGAGCAATAGTTGGCGAGACGACCATGTGACGACACATTGATATAGATCAAGATGATGAAGATCATGGTGTCGTGCCGGTGACGATAGAGATCATGACAGTACTTTGGAGATGGAGATCAAAGGCGCAAGATGATCATGGCCATATCATGTCACATATTTTGATTGCATATGATGTTTATCTTTTATACATCTTATTCTTGCTTTGATTGACGGTAGCATTTTAAGATGATGTCTCACTAATTATCAAGAAGTGTTCTCCCTGAGTATGCACCGTTGTGAAAGTTCTTCGTGCTGAGACACCACGTGATGATCGGGTGTGATAGGCTCTACGTTCAAATACAACGGGTGCAAAACAGTTGCACACGCGGAATACTCAGGTTAAACTTGACGAGCCTAGCATATATAGATATGGCCTCAGAACACGGAGACGGAAAGGTCGAGCGTGAATCATATAGTAGATATGATCAACATAGTGATGTTCACCATTGAAACTACTCCATCTCACGTGATGATCGGACATGGTTTAGTTGATTTGGATCACGTGATCACTTAGATGACTAGAGAGATGTCTGTCTAAGTGGGAGTTCTTAAGTAATATGATTAATTGAACTTAAATTTATCATGAACTTAGTCCTGGTAGTATTTTGCAAATTATGTTGTAGATCAATAGCTTGCGTTGTTGCTTTCATATGTTTATTTTGATATGTTCCTAGAGAAAATTGTGTTGAAAGATGTTAGTAGCAATGATGCGGATTGGATCCGTGATCTGAGGTTTATCCTCATTGCTGCACAGAAGAATTATGTCCTTAATGCACCGCTAGGTGACAGACCTATTGCAGGAGCAGACGCAGACGTTATGAACGTTTGGCTAGCTCAATATGATGACTACTTGATAGTTTTGTGCACCATGCTTAACGGCTTAGAATCGGGACTTCAAAGACGTTTTGAATGTCATGGACCATATGAGATGTTCCAGGAGTTGAAGTTAATATTTCAAGCAAATACCCGAGTTGAGAGATATAAAATCTCCAACAAGTTCTATAGCTAAAAGATGGAGGAGAATCGCTCAACTAGTGAGCATGTGCTCAGATTGTCTGGGTACTACAATCGCTTGAATCAAGTGGGAGTTAATCTTCCAGATAAAATAGTGATTGACAGAATTCTCTAGTCACCATCACCAAGTTAGTAGAACTTCGTGATGAACTATAATATGCAAGGGATAACGGAAACGATTCCCAAGCTCTTCGTGATGCTAAAATCAACGAAGGTAGAAATCAAGAAAAACATCAAGTGTTGATGGTAGACAAGACCACTAGTTTCAAGAAAAGGGCAAAGGGAAGAAGGGGAACTTCAAGAAGGACGGCAAGCGAGTTGCTGCTCAAGTGAAGAAGCCCAAGTCTGGTCCTAAGCCTGAGAGTAGGTGCTTCTACTACAAAGGGATTGGTCACTGGAAGCGGAACTACCCCAAGTGATTGGCGGATAAGAAGGATGGCAAAGTGAACATAAGTATATTTGATATACATGTTATTGATGTGGACTTTACTAGTGTTTATAGCAACCCCTCAGTATTTGGTACTAGTTCAGTTGCTAAGAGTAGTAACTCGAAATGGGAGTTGCAGAATAAACAGAAACTAGTTAAGGATGAAGTGACGATGTGTGTTGAAAGTAGTTTCAAGATTGATATGATCATCATCGCACACTCCCTATACTTTCGGGATTAGTGTTGAACCTAAATAAATGTTATTTGGCGTTTGCGTTGAACATTAATATGATTTGATCATGTTTATTGCGATACGGTTATTCATTTGAAGTTAAAGAATAATTGTTATTCTGTTTACATGAATAAGACCTTCGATGGTTATACACCCAATGAAAATAGTTTGTTGGATCTCGATCGTAGTGATACACATATTCATAATATTGATGCCAAAAGACGCAAAGTTAATAATGATAGTGCAACTTATTTGTGGCACTGCCGTTTGGGTCATATCGGTGTAAAGCGCATGAAGAAACTCCATAAAGATGGATTTTCGGAATCACTTGGTTATGAATCATTTGATGCTTGCGAACCGTGCCTTTTGGGCAAGATGACTAAAACTCCGTTCTCCGAAACAATGGAACAAGCTACTGACTTATTGGAAATAATACATACCGATGTATGCAATCCAATGAGTGTTGATGCTCGTGGCAAGTATCATTATTTTCTGACCTTCACAAGATGATTTGAGCAGATATGGGTATATCTACTTGATGAAACATAAGTCTGAAATAGTTGAAAGGTTCAAAGAATTTCAGAGTGAAGTGGAAAAATCATCGTAACAAGAAAATAAAGTTTCTGCGATTTGATCGCGGAGACAAATATTTGAGTTACGAGTTTGGTCTTCAATTAAAACAATGTGGAATAGTTTCACAGCTCACGCCACCTGGAACACTACTACATTATGGTGTGTCCGAACATCGTAACCACACTTTATTGGATATGGTGCGATCTATGATGTCTCTTACTAATTTACCACTATCGTTTTGGGGTTATGCATTAGAGACAGCTACATTCACGTTTAATAGGGCACCATCTAAATCCGTTGAGACGACACCGTATGAATTATGGTTTAGCAGTAAACCTAAGCTGTCGTTTCTTAAAGTTTGGAGTTGCGATGCTTGTATGAAAAAAGGTTTTCAACCTGATAAGCTCGAACCCAAATCGAAGAAGTGTGTCTTCATAGAATACCCAAAGGAAACTGTTGGGTACTCCTTTTATCACAAATCCAAAGGCAAAACATTCGTTGCTAAGAATGGATCCTTTCTAGAGAAGGAGTTTCTCTCGAAAGAAGTGAGTGGGAGGAAAGTAGAGCTTGATAAGGTAATTTGTACCTTCTCCCGAATTGGAAAGTAGTGCATCACAGAAATCAGTTCTAGTGATTCCTACACCAATTAGTGAGGAAGTTAATGATGACGATCATGAAACTTCAGATCAAGTTGCTACCAAACCTCGTAGGTCTTCCAGAGTAAGATCCGCACCAGAGTGGTACGGTAATTCTGTTCTGGAAGTCATGTTACTAGACCATGATGAACCTACGATCTATGAGGAAGCGATGATGAGCCCAGATTCCGCGAAATGGCTTGAGGCCATGAAATCTGAGATATGATCCATGTATGAGAACAAAGTATGGACTTGATGGATTTGCCCGATGATCGGCAAACCATAGAAAATAAATGGATCTTCAAGAGGAAGACGGACATTGATAGTAGTGTTACTATCTACAAAGCTAGACTTGTCGAAAAAGGTTCTTGACAAAGTTCAAGGTGTTGACTACGATGAAATTTTCTCACTCGTAGCGATGCTTAAGTCTGTCCAAATCATGTTAGCAATTGCCGCATTTTTATGAAATCTGGCAAATGGATAAACAAAACTACATTCCTTAATGGATTTAAAGAAGAGTTGTATATGATGCAACCAGAAGGTTTTGTCAATCCTACAGGTGCTGACAAAATACGCAAGCTCCAGCGATCCATCTATGGACTGGTGCAAGCATCTCGGAGTTGGAATATACGCTTTGATAAGTTGATCAAAGCATATAGTTTTATACAGACTTGCGGTGAAGCCTGTATTTACTAGAAAGTGAGTGGGAGCACTACAACATTTCTGATAAGTATATGTGAATGACATATTGTAGATCGGAAATAATGTAGAATTATTCTGCAAAGCATAAAGGAGTGTTTGAAAGGAGTTTTTTCAAAGAAAGACCTCGGTGAAGCTGCTTACATATTGAGCATCAAGATCTATTGAGATAGATCAAGACACTTGATAAGATTTTTCAATGAGTACATACCTTGACAAGATTTTGAAGTAGTTCAAAATGGAACAGTCAAAGAAAGAGTTCTTGCTTGTGTTACAAGGTGTGAAATTGAGTAAGACTCAAAAATCCGACCACGGCAGAAGATAGAAAGAGAATGAAAGTCATTCCCTATACCTTGGCCATAGGTTCTATAAAGTATGCCATGCTATGTACCAGATCTATTGTATACCCTACACTGATTTTGGCAAGGGAGTACAATAGTGATCTAGGAGTAGATCACTGGACAGCAGTCAAAATTATCCTTAGTGGAATAAGGATATGTTTCTCGATTATGGAGGTGACAAAAGGTTCGTCGTAAAGGGTTACGTCGATGCAAGTTTTGACACTGATCTAGATGACTCTAAGTCTCAATCTGGATACATATTGAAAGTGGGAGCAATTAGCTAGAGTAGCTCCGTGCAGAGCATTGTTGACATAGAAATTTGCAAAATACATACGGATCTGAATGTGGCAGACCCGTTGACTAAACTTCTCTCACAAGCAGAACATGACCACACCTTAGTACTCTTTGGGTGTTAATCACATAGCGATGTGAACTATATTACTGAATCTAGTAAACCCTTTGGGTGTTAGTCACATGGCGATGTGAACTATGCGTGTTAATCACATAATGATGTGGACTATTGATGTTAATCACATGGCGATGTGATCTAGATTACTGACTCTAGTGCAAGTGGGAGACTGAAGGAAATATGCCCTAGAGGAAATAATAAAGTTATTATTTATTTCCTTATTTCATGATAAATGTTTATTATTCATGCTAGAATTGTATTAACCGGAAACATAATACATGTGTGAATACATAGACAAACAGAGTGTCACTAGTATGCCTCTACTTGACTAGCCTGTTAATCAAAGATGGTTATGTTTCCTAACCATGGACAAAGAGTTGTTATTTGATTAACGGGATCACATCATTAGGAGAATGATGTGATTGACTTGACCCATTCCGTTAGCTTAGCACTTGATCATTTAGTATGTTGCTATTGCTTTCTTCATGACTTATACATGTTCCTATGACTATGAGATTATGCAACTCCCGTTTACCGGAGGAACACTTTGTGTGCTACCAAACGTGACAACGTAACTGGGTGATTATAAAGGTGCTCTACAGGTGTCTCCGAAGGTACATGTTGGGTTGGCGTAATTCGAGATTAGGTTTTCTCACTCCGATTGTCGGAGAGGTATCTCTGGGCCCTCTCGGTAATACACATCACTTAAGCCTTGCAAGCATTGTAACTAATGAGTTAGTTACGGGATGATGTATTACGGAACGAGTAAAGATACTTGCCGGTAACGAGATTGAACTAGGTATTGGATACCGACGATCGAATCTCGGGCAAGTAACATACCGATGACAAAGGGAACAACATATGTTGTTATGCGGTTTGACCGATAAAGATCTTCGTAGAATATGTGGGAGCCAATATGAACATCCAGGTTCCTCTATTGGTTATTGACCGGAAACGTGTCTCGGTCATGTCTACATAGTTCTCGAACCTGTAGGGTCCGCACGCTTAACGTTACGATGACAGTTTTATTATGAGTTTATAAGTTTTGATGTACCGAAGGAGTTCGGTGTCCCGGATGAGATCGGGGACATGACGAGAAGTCTCGAAATGGTCGAGACGTAAAGATCGATATATTGGACGACTATATTCGGAGTTCGGAAAGGTTCCGAGTGGTTCGGGTATTTTTCGGAGTACCGGGGAGTTACGGGAATACGGGGGAGAAGTATTGGGCCTTATTGGGCCATACGGGAAAGAGAGAGGGGCTGCCTAGGGCAGGCCGCGCGCCCCCAAGGCCTAGTCCGAATTGGACTAGGGGGAGGGGCTGCGCCCCCTCCTTCCTTCCCTTCTCCCTCCCCCTTCCTTGTCTCCTACTCCTAATACTTGGAAGGATTCCTAGTTAGACTGGGAAAGGGGGAATCCTACTCCCGGTGGGAGTAGGACTCCCCTAGGGCGCGCCATAGAGAGGGACGGCCCTCCCCTCCTCCACTCCTTTATATACGGGGGCAGGGGGCACCCCATAGAAACACAAGTTGATCTACGGATCGTTCCTTAGCCGTGTGCGGTGCCCCCCTCCACCATATTCCACCTCGGTCATATCGTCGCGGAGTTTAGGCGAAGCCCTGCGCCGGTAGAACATCATCATCGTCACCACGCTGTCATACTGACGGAACTCATCCCCGACACTTCGCTGGATTGGAGCCCGGGGGACGTCATCAAGCTGAACGTGTGCTGAACACGGAGGTGCCGTACGTTCGGTGCTTGGATCGGTCGGATCGTGAAGACGTACGACTACATCAACCGCGTTGTCATAACGCTTCCGCTTACGGTCTACGAGGGTACGTGGACAACACTCTCCTCTCTCGTTGCTATGCCATCACCATGATCTTGCGTGTACGTAGGAATTTTTTTGAAATTACTACGTTCCCCAACACCCCGAACATACGCAAGTTTCAAGCTCAAATCCAACTTAAATTCAAACCAGGGAAACTAACAATTAAGAGAAAGGGAAAAAGCAAAAAGGCCGCGTCCGGCACCTAGTCTAGTCTTCGACGTCTTCTCACCAGCGCGGAGCTAAGTGCTGCCACTGGGCGTGGGCGGGAGCCCCCGAGGCCCGAGGGCGGCTCTCGGAGACTCCGAGGCATGTACATCCCCACTCATTGTTACGTGAGAGTGTCACGGGGCGGCGAGCTTCACAGGCACTGGGCCTTCTTCACAGGTACCGGCCTTGCTTCATATCGCCAAACGAGGGCCCCACCTTGCGCCACACTCTATTGCCATCGACGATGGCCGGAGACCGAGGATGCCGCCGATGGGATAGAGCGGTCGCCATCGGTTCCCCCGACGACCACGGGTCCTCTGCCGGGGGCAGGCCCTGAGGCTCCTCCCCGGCAGAGGGTCTACCTCGTGTGGACGCCTTGCTCCGAGCGTCGTGGGGGTGAAGCCGGATCTCGGGCCCTCTCCTGCAGCCCCCGAAGTCCTCCTCCTGAGGGGTAGGAAGCTGCTAGATTGGGGCAGCCATCTGCAGCGGCGACCTGTACCTCCTGCGACCCATGGTTAGCGTAAGCTTGCTTCTGAGGAATTAGCGGTACCCGATAGTCGCTGCCTTTAGTGCAGTCGACAAGGTTCTCCTGGGGCTCCTGAAAGAGCTCAGCTTCCGGCGCCTCTTCTCCCCAGCCTGGGCCGAGGAACGAGCCGTGGTCTTCTTCCAGCGCGCGCCCTTGATCCACCATGTGGGGAACGTATGCTTCCGGGGCCGCCGCCCCGAATGCCTCGCTGTAGTGCCCCGTGTGCCACACAGTCCTGCTCGAGGTGCCAACTTGGGGGTGATAGCGTGGTGGCCCGCCGGGACCGTGGGCTGTAGTGAATGCCCCCTCACCGGTCGGAGGTGGAGCCGGCACTATTGGCAACCGGGCGCTGATGGCCAGATTGGTGTTGGGGAGGCCTCGGAATCCGCTCGGAGCTGCGCGGGCGCGTATGGGTCCTCCGTGCGGTCCGCCATGGGCCTGAGGTGGCAGCTGGGCACAAAAGGGGTGAGCCCCCGAGGCGGCGGAGCCCAGGAGCTCTGCCACCCGCGCCAGTAGCACGTCGTGGCCGCCCCCCAGCAGCCTGCACCGTCGTAGTTCTTGGGCCACCGTGAGCGCAGCCCTTGAGTTTGCCTGCTCCCACCGGGTGTACAGCGCTATGGCTGCGGCGTGGCTTGAGGCCCTTGCTGCCGACTGCACCTGCCGCGACGTGAGAGCTGGTGACACTTGGCCGTGCCGCCCGCGGCCCGCAGCGCCCTGCAGACCGCGGGCTGCCTGGGGCACAAGGTTGAGGTCACCCTGGGCAGGCGCCTCGGTGCGGGTAGGCCAAGCCGCCCAGGGGTCGGGATTGCCCGTTGGGTCGCCAGTCATGATGATGACGATGCGACGGAACGCGAGGCGGCGGAAGAAAGACTCCGGCGCACCCCTACCTGGCGCGCCAAATGTCGGATTTCGGGTTTCGGCAGACCCTCAAGGTTTGAACTCTAGGGTGCGCGCGGAGATCACACCTCCTGCTTACTCACGTCTCATCACCTTGCAAAGGATCTAAACTACACGAAGAACAGCACAAGGGACACGAGGTTTATACTAGTTCGGGCCACCATTGTGGTGTAATACCCTACTCTAGTTTGTGGTGCGGTGGATTGCCTCAGGGGCTGGTGATGAACAATACAATGGAAGAACTGCCTTGCGAGGGGAGGAGTTCTTGTGTTGGTGGTTCTGGCTAAGGTTCGGCTGATCGATTTCCGGATCAGCTCCTCCCTATGATATGGTAGCTAGTCCTATTTATAGAGCGAGGCCCTGGTCCTCTTCCCAAATATTGAGCGGGAAGGGCGCCAACAATTGGCCATTTTGAAGGGGAACATCTAGTACACTTATCCTGACTAAAGTTGGTCCTCGCCTGCCAAAGACTCTAACGATGACGCCGGCTTGGGCTCCACGATGACCTCCATCCTGCCGTTCTGATGGTCTTGGTCTTGTTGCACTGAAATGGTTGCCTTTGCTTGATACCCTTGCCTGCGCTTGACCCCTTTGCATCAAAGAGGAAACAAGGACTCTGCGCAGGCGGCGCCCGCCTGGCGCCCGCCTGGCGCCCGCCTGGCTTCGGTCGTCATGGCTTGCGTCACGGGCACCTCGTGAGGTACCCCGCCTTGGTCTCTCCGCCTCCTCGTGAGCCAGCCTGACGAGGCTGTTCCTGAGGAAGCTTCCCGTTGTCCGCCCCGCGAGGCTTGGACCCTCGCGAGGGTCTTGAGCTTGTGTTGGAGAAGATGGGTCGTACTGGGCCACTCCTTGAGCCATGCCACAGGCCGCAGGCAGGCAAGTCTGGGTACCCCCGTTCCCAGAACGCCGACAGAATTGCACCAACTGACAGCTCCTCCATTCAATAAAAAATACGTATCCGGTTTGCGACTTACAGTCATCCGGATCAGTGTCAAAGCTTGCATCGACGTAACCATTCACGACAAGCTCTTTTTCATCTCCATAAACGAGAAACATATCCTTAGTCCTTTTCAGGTATTTCAGGATGTTCTTGAGTGTTGTCTAGTGCTCCACTCCGGGATTACTTTGGTACCTCCCTACTATGCTTCTAGCAAGACATACATCAGGTCTGGTACACAAAATTGCATACATGATAGAACCTATGGCTGAAGCATAGGGAATGACTTTCATTCTCTCTCTATCTTCTGCGCTGGTCGGGCTTTGAGTCTGACTCAACTTATTACCTTGTAACACAGGCAATAACCCTTTCTTTGACTGATCCATTTTAAACTTCTTCAAAACTTTATCAAGGTATGTGCTTTGTGAAAGTCCAATTAAGCATCTTGATCTATCTCTATAGATCTTGATGCCCAATATGTAAGCAGCTTCTCCAAGGTCTTTCAGAGAAAAACCCTTATTTAGGTATCCCTTTATGCTGTCCAGAAATTATATATCATTTCCAATCAACAATATGTCATCTACATATAAGATTAGAAATGCTACAGAGCTCCCACTCACTTTCTTGTAAATACAGGCTTCTCCAAAAGTCTGTATAAAACCATATGCTTTGATCACACTATCAAACCATTTATTCCAACTCCGGGAGGCTTGCAACAGTCCTTAAATGGATTGCTGGAGCTTTCACACTTTGTTAGCACCCTTTGGATCGACAAAACCTTCCGGTTGCATCATATACAACTCTTCTTCCAGAAATCCATTCAGGAATGCAGTTTTGACACCCATTTGCCAAATTTCATAATCATAAATGCAGCAATTGCTAACATGATTCGGACAAACTTAAGCATCACTACAGGTGAGAAAGTCTCATCGTAGTCAACTCCTTGAACTTGTTGAAAACCTTTCGCAACAAGTCGAGCTTTGTAAACAGTAACATTACCATCCGCGTCGGTCTTCTTCTTAAAGATCCATTTATTTTCTATGGCTTGCCAATCATCGGGCAAGTCCACCAAAGTCCACACTTTGTTCTCATACATGGATCCCATCTCAGATTTCATGGCCTCAAGCCATTTCGCGGAATCTGGGCTCATTATCGCTTCCTCATAGTTCGTAGGTTCATCATGGTCTAGTAACATGACTTCGAGAACAAGATTACCGTACCACTCTGGTGCGAATCTTACTCTAGAAGACCTCCGAGGTTCGGTAGTAACTTTATCTGAAGCTTCATGATCATCATCATTAGCTTCCTCACTTATTGGTGTAGGAATCAGTGGAACTGATTTCTGTGATGAACTACTTTCCAATAACGGAGAAGGTACAGTTACCTCATCAAGTTCTACATTCCTCCCACTCACTTCTTTCGAGAGAAACTCCTTCTCTAGAAAGGATCCATTCCTAGCAACAAAGATTTTGCCTTCGGATCTGTGATAGAAGGTGTACCCAACAGTTTCCTTTGGGTATCCTATGAAGACGCACTTCTCCGATTTGGGTTCGGGCTTATCAGGTTGAAGCTTTTTCACATAAGCATCGCAACCCCAAACTTTAAGAAACGACAACTTTGGTTTCTTGCTAAACCACAATTCATAAGGTGTCGTCTTAACAGATTTTGATGGTGCCCTATTTAAAGTGAATGCATCCATCTCTAAATCATAACCCCAAAACGATAGCGGTAACCCCAAAACCCGGCAACACATACAAACATGTGGGGATTTAAACTTATGTACATTGCAAAAGGGCCCAAGGCCAGCATTCAGCAAGTTCAAAATACACGCCCAGTGGGTGGAACTGCGCATAACTAATAGTGTTTTTGAGCACGAGACAGAAAAACCAAAAAAGATAAAGGCCACTTAGGCCAAGGGCTCCTCGAGCTGCCTGGTCAGGTCGGTGGAGCGCGTAGTTCCGGCTGCTAGATCTTGGCCTTGTCATCGGCAGCGGCTGACATGGTCTCCGGCTGCTCACCAGCCGGGTCGGGCCGAGTTCGGCTGGTGCCCTGCCGTCTGGTGCGACATAGCTGCCTTCCTCGTCCTCGTCGCCTTCATTGCTGGAGGCGATCTCCTCCGCCGAGTCCTCCCCATCCGACGGGTTCAACCTGAACCAGGATGGGGGCACTTCGGTGCCGTTCTCCGCCCGCTCCAGGATGAAGACGCCGACATCGGCGTACTCAGCAAGAGATGACGCACCGATGGCAATGCCCTCGCGCTCCGCCGCCAACTCTGGTATCGCCTCCTGGCGGAAGGTGGCGAGCTGCGCCAGATGCACGCCGGGATACCATGCCTTTACGAACTCCAGCGCCTTTGTAGCACCGAACCGCGCCACGGAGCCTTTCCATGCCTCAAACCGGTCCACTACCGCCTCCAGCCAGTTGGTCGTCCGGCTGGGAGTCTGCGGGATCCGCGCACCCGGCCACAACCCCTTCAAGACCTGCGACCCGGCATGTTGAAGATGGCGAAGCAGGCAACGCGTTGGCTCGAGACGCATCCGGACGGCCGTGAGCTATTCGCTCAAGATCCTGGGCCGATCCTGCATGATCTCCTTGCCCTCGCTCCTTCGCTGTTCGCGCAGGGCTTCGATAGCTAGCAGACGGCAACGGAGTGGCCCATAAGGAACTCTGTTCCAAAGAAGGCAAAAGCGTTAGAAGCCGGCTTTCAGCGATAGCTGGTAGCTAACAGTCGGCAAAGAAAAGAGACGTACCGTCGAGCATATCCTCGATCACGGTGTAGCCGTCCTGGAGGATCTTCTCCTTTTCGGCCCAGTCCGAGTGCTGGGACTCGAACTCAGCCGTGAGGCGCTCCTAATCCGCCTTCAGCACCCGGACCTGCTTCGCGTGCCGTTCGGCTTGGTCCACCAGCTCCTTCTCCAGCCGTTCGCGCGCCGCGGCCGCCTGGCCACGCTTTTTCTCCGCAACCCGGAGCTGGTCCTCAAGCTCGGCCACACGTCCCCTCTGCTCGGCGTCGGCCACTGCAAAAAAGCAAACAAGAGGCGTCAACATCTACCTCAACAAAAACAAGAAGCTGCCAGAGAAGATCCGGCCCGACTGCTCAGCAGTCGGCCCGAATCTCAGGGGCTACACCCAGTGGGTGCGCTTGTGCGCCCCCACTGGAAGCTGGCTCACGTACCTCGGCTCTGGGTCAGCTCAGCGGTTCGGGTGGTGAGCGTCCGGTTCTGCATATGGTAGGCGGCCACCCGCATGTTGTGGTAGTCCTACAACAAGAGCAGCATTTCAGCAAACAAGAAGAATGACTTCAAGTTCCAACCCGCCTACTTAGTAGCTGGCTTGGAACTCGGGGGCTACGCCTAGTGGGTGTGCTTGCGCGCCCCACCGAAAGATTACAAGAGAAAAAACAAAGCAAGATGAACTTACCCGGACGGATGCCCACATCGCCAACAGCTCCTCCCTCGCCTTCAGAAGAGTGGCATCATGGGCGAGGAACTTGTCATTCACGTCCTGCAGCGCAAGGTTCAGGGCGGCTGGACCGGCCCCTGCCGCCCAACAGGAGGAGCAACACTCGTGGCCCCAACATTGCACCCCTGCAAGCTCAAGGCCGTGGTCTCCACCAGTGTCGGCTCCGAAGTCGCCCGCGTCGAATGCAGGTGCGAGGAAGCGTGCGCCACCAAGGCCTGGCTTGCCGCCTGCCCAGTGCCGGCCTGTGGTGCCTTCGGCTGGCCGGGCTTGCCGCCTCCTTGCTATGTCTTGAGCTTGCGTTGGTTTTCCTTGAAGAGGAAAGGGTGATGCATCACAGTAGCGTAAGTATTTCCCTTAGTTTTTGAGAACCAAGGTATCACTCCAGTAGGAGGCTCCTAACAAGTCCCACGCACCTACACAAACAAACAAAGAACTCGCAACCAACGCAATAAAGGGGTTGTCAATCCCTTCACAGCCACTTGCGAAAGTGAGATCTGATAGAGATAATATGATAAGATAAATATATTTTTGGTATTTTATGATATAGATTGGAAAAGTAAAGATGCAAATAAAAGTAGATTGAAAGCTTATATGATAAGAGATAGACCCAGGGGCCATAGGTTTCACTAGTGGCTTCTCTCAAGATAGCATAAGTATTACGGTGGGTGAACAAATTACTGTTGAGCAATTGGTACAAAAGCGAATAATTATGAGATTATCTAGGCATGATCATGTATATAGGCATCACGTCCGTGACAAGTAGACCGACTCCTGCCTGCATCTACTACTATTACTCCACACATCGACCGCTATCCAGCATGCACCTCGAGTATTAAGTTCATGAAGAATAGAGTAACGCTTTAAGAAAGATGACATGATGTAGAGGGATAAACTCATGCAATATGATATAAACCCCATCTTTTTTATCCTTGATGGCAACAATACAATACGTGCCTTGCTACCCCTGCTGTCACTGAGAAAGGACACCGCAAGATTGAACCCAAAGCTAAGCACGTCTCCCATGGCAAGAAAGATCAATATAGTAGGCCAAACCAAACCGATAATTCGAAGAGACTTGCAGAGATAACTTAATCACACATAAAAGAATTCAGAGGAGATTCAAATATTTCTCATAGATAAACTTGATCATAAACCCACAATTCATCGGATCTCGACAAACACACCGCAAAAAGAGTTACATCGAATAGATCTCCAAGAAGATCAAGGAGAACATGGTATTGAGATTCAAAGAGAGAGAAGAATCCATCTAGCTAATAACTATGGACCCGAAGGTCTGTGGTAAACTACTCACAACTCATCGGAGAGGCTATGGTGTTGATCTAGAAGCCCTCCATGGTCGATTCCCCCTCCAGCGGAGCGCCGACGAAGGCTCCAAGATGGGATCTCGCAGATACAAAAGGTTACGGTGGTGGAAATAGCTTTTCGTGGTCGCCCTTGATGGTTTCGGGGTACATGGTATATATAGGAGGAAGAAGTACGTCGGTGGACGCCCGAGGTGCCCACGAGACAGGGGGCGCGCCCAGTAGGGGGGGGGGCGCACCCTCCACCCTCATGGTCACGTCGGAAGATTCTTGACTTGCACTCCAAGTCCTCTGGATCATGTTTGTTCTAAAAAGATCGCTCCCGAAGGTTTCATTCCGTTTGGACTCCGTTTGATATTCCTTTTATTCGATATACTGAAATAGGCAAAAAAAACAGCAATTCGGGCTGGGCCTCCGGTTAGTAGGTTAGTCCCAAAAATGATATAAAAGTGTAAAGTAAAGCCCATAAACATCCAAAACGGGTAATATAATAGTATGGAACAATCAAAAATTATAGATACGTTGGAGACGTATCAAGCATCCCCAAGCTTAACTCCTGCTCGTCCTCGAGTAGGTAAATGATAAAAACAGAATTTTTGATGTGGAATGCTACCTAGCATATTTATCAATGTATTTCTCTTTATTGTGGCATGATTGTTCAGATCCAAATGATTCAAGATAAAAGCTTATAAAACATAAAAATAGTAATACTTCGAAGCATACTAACAAATAAGCATGTCCTATGAAAATAACATAGCCAAAGAAAGCTTATCCCTACAAAATCATATAGTTAGGCCATGTTTCATCTTTATCACACAAAATACTCCCATCATGCACAACCTCAGTTTCAGCCAAGCAATTGGTTCATACTTTTTAATGCGCTTCAGCTTTTTCAACTCTTATGCAATACATGAGCGCAAGCCATGGACATAGCACTATATGTGGTATATGGTGGTTATGAGGTCAAAGAGGGAGAAGATAGTCTCACATCAACTAGGCGTATCAACGGGCTATGGAGATGCCCATTAATAGATATCAATGTGAGTGAGTAGGGATTGCCATGCAACGGATGCACTAGAGCTATAAATATAGGAAAGCTCAACAAAAGAAACTAAGTGGGTGTGCATCCAACTTGCTTGCTCACGAAGACCTAGGGCGTTTTGAGGAAGCCCATCATTGGAATATACAAGCCAAGTTCTATAATGAAAAATTCCCACTAGTATATGAAAGTGATAACATAAGAGACTCTTTATCATGAAGACCATGGTGCTACTTTGAAGCACAAGTGTGGAAAAGGAGATAGTAGCATTGTCCCTTCTCTCTCTTTTCTCTCTTTTTTTCTTTTTTCTTTTTTTTCCTTTTTCTTTTTGGTGGGCTTCTTTGGCCTCTTTTTTTTCATGGGCTTCTTTGGCCTCTTTTATTTTTATGAAGTCCGAAGTCTCATCCCGACTTGTGGAGGAATCATAGTCTTCATCATTCTTTCCTCACTTGGGACAATGCTCTAATAATGAAGATCATCACACCTTTATTGATTTACAACTCAAGGATTACAACTCAATACTTAGAACAAAAATATGACTCTATGTGAATGCCTCTGGTGGTGTACCGGGATATGCAATGAATCAAGAGTGACATGTATGAAAAATTATGAAGGTGGCCTTTCCACAAATACGATGTCAACTACATGATCATGCAAATAGCAATATGACAATGATGGAGCGTGTCATAATAAACCGAATGGTGGAAAGTTGCATGGCAATATATCTCGGAATGGCTATGGAAATGCCATAATAGGTAGGTTTGGTGGCTGTTTTGAGGAAGGTAAATAATGGGTTCACAATACCGGCGAAAGTTGCGTGGTACAATAGAGGCTAGCAAAGTGGAAGGGTAAGTGTGCGTATGTCCACGGACTCACATTAGTCATAAAGAACTCATATACTTATTGCAAAAGTCTACTTGCCCTCGAAGCAAAGTACTACTACGCATGCTCCTAGGGGAAGGGTTGGTAGGAGTTAACCATCACGCGATCCCGACCTCCACTCATAAGGAAAGAAATTAAAAGAGCATCCCATGCAACAAATTTGTCACATAACTTTTACCATACATGAATGCTACGGGACTTGCCAACTTTAACACAAGTATTTCTCAATTTCATAATTACCCAACTAGCATGACTCTAGCATTATTACCTTTATATCTCAAAACAATTATCAAGCATCAAATTGATCATAATTTTTAATGCACTTTCCATGATAGTTTTTATTATATCCAACTTGGATGCTCACCATTCTAGGACCAATTTTATAACCATAGAAAATACCATGATGTTCTATGAAAATCTCAAAATAATATAAGTGAAGCATGAGAGATTAACAATTTCTACAAAATTAAGCCACCACCGTGCTCTAAAAGATATAAGTGAAGCACTAGAGCAAAAATTATCTAGCTCAAAAGATATAAGTGAAGCACATAGAGTATTCTAATAAATTTCAAATCAAGTATTTCTCTCCCAATAGGTGTGTATAGAAAGGATGATTGTGGTAAACTAAAAAGCAAAGACTAATATCATACACGAGCTCCAAGCAAAACACATATCATGTGGCGAATAAAAATATAGCTCCAAGTAAAGTGAAAAATGAACGAAGACGAAAGAGGGGATGCCTTCCCGGGGCATCCCCTAGCTTAGGCTTTTGGCTATTCTTGAATATCTTGGGATGCCATGGGCATCCCCAAGCTTAGACTTTTGCCACCCTTTATTCCATAGTCCATCAAATCTTTACCCAAAACTTGAAAACTTCACAATACAAAACTCAACAGGAAATCTCATAAGCTCCGTTAGTGAAAGAAAGAAAAACCACCACATAAGGTACTGTAATGAACTCATTCTTTATTTATATTGGTGTTAAAACTATTGTATTCCAAGTTCTCTATGGTTCATACCCTTACATACTAGCCATAGATGCATCAAAATAAGCAAACAACACACGAAAGGCAGAATCTGTCAAAAACAAAACAGTCTGTAACAATCTGTAACTTTCGAATACTTCTCGAACACTAAAAATCCTACCAAAATAGGAAGTCTTAGGAAATTTGTCTATTGATCTAAATCAAAAAGAATCAACGCAAAAACACGTTTGTGTGATTTATTGAATTTTTTCTCGTGAGCGCAAACTTTCTGTTTTTCAGCAGAATCAAATTAACTATCACCATAGGTTATCCTATAGGTTCTACTTGGCACAAACACTAAATAAAACATGAAAACACATCTAAACAGAAATTATATGCAAAATTTATACTAAACAGGAACAAAAACAAAAAACACAAATAAAATTGGGTTGCCTCCCAACTAGCGCTATCGTTTAACGCCCCTAGCTAGGCATAAAAGCGAAGATAGATCTAAGTAGTGCCATCTTTGACACTTGATTCATAAGTAGCTCGCATAATAGATTCATAAGGTGATTTAATTTTCTTTCTTGGAAAGTGCTCCGTGCCTTTCCTTAATGTAAATTGGAATATAATATTCCCTTCCTTCATATCAATAATCGTGCCAATCGTTCTAAGGAAAGGTCTACCAAGAATAATAGGACAAGCAAGATTGCAATCTATATCAAGAACGATAAAATCTACGGGCACCAAATTTCTATTTGCAACAATGAGAACATCATTTGTCATTCCCATTGGCTTTCTAATGGTGGAATCCGCAAGGTGCAAATTTAAAGAGCAATCATCAAGATCATGGAAACCTAGAATATCACATAAAGTTTTCAGAATCGTGGAAACACTAGCACCCAAATCACATAAAGCATAACGCTCATGACCTTTAATTTTAATCTTTATAGTAGGTTCCCACTCATCATTAAGTTTTCTAGGTATAGAAACTTCCAAATTAAGTTTTTCATCAAAAGATTGCATCAAGGCATCAACAATATGTTTGGTAAAAGCTTTATTTTGACTATAAGCATGAGGAGAATTCACAACGGATTGCAACACGGAAATACAATCTTCTAAAGAACAATTATCATAATAAAATTCCTTGAAATCAAAGATAGTGGGTTCAATGCTATTTAAAGTCTTGACCTCTCCAATCCCACTTTTACCAAATTTAGCATCAAGATCTAAATACTCCGAATTATGGGGACACCTTTTAACTAAAGTTGACTCATCTCCAGTCCCATCATTATTAAGATTCATATTGGAAAACAAAGATCTAATAGGGGACACATCAATAACTTTAAGATCTTCATCATTATTTTCACCTAATTTTTCTGGTTTGGCAGCCATCTTATTGACTAAGGTAGCTTGCTTATCAGAAATTTGAGCTATAGAATTTTCAAGCTGAGTAATTTGGGAGTTCAAACTGAAAGCACAAGTGCTCCCTGGGTGATTTTGGTAATTAATGTCAACATATCTCTTGTTGTACTAATACCCTTACCTAGTATGTTTCAGATAAGTTCAACAATGGAGTGGCATGGACTATAGGAAGTGGATCCCTCAAAGTGCTAAGGACAAAAGGATTGGCTCAAGCTCAAAGCTCAAGACTCTACATTTTATATTTTAGTGATCCAAGATCACATTGACTCTATAGGAAAAGCCAATACTATCAAGGAGGGATGAGGTGTTGCTTAATGAGGTTCTTGCTCAAAGTGCTTAGTGATATGCTCCAAAGCCCTCAACTACTTTCTCACATCCACCTATGACCTAAACCAAAAGTTCAACTCAGCCCCATCGATTCTTTCTATCCGGCGCCACCGAGTTCAGATGTCATAGCCACTGCCACAAACCCTAGGCAAATCGGTATCACTGATAGGGACCTCGGTCTCACCGAGATGGGATTGTAATCTCTCTGTTTCCCTTCATAACGTTTTGGTCTCACCGAGATGAGCGATCGGTCCCACCGAGATTGTAATGTAAACTCTCTGTTTCCTTTTTGTAACTTTTCGGTCTCACCGAGATGAGCGAATCGGTCTCACCGAGTTTGCCTGACCAACTCTTTGGTTTGCTTATTACCAAAATCGGTCTCACCGAGTTTGTGTAATCGGTCTCACCGAGATTATGTTATGCCCTAACCCTAACCATATCGGTCTTACCGAGTTGCATGTCGGTCCCACTGAAAATCCTAATGGCCACTTGATTTGCTAAATCGGTCCGACCGAGTTTCCCAATTTGGTCCCACCGAGATTGGTAAGTTGCGTGTAACGGTTAGATTTTGTGTGGATGCTATATATACCCCTCCACCCCCTCTTCATTCATGAGAGAGCCATCAGAACATGCCTACACTTCCAACTTACATTTTCTGAGAGAGAACCACCTACACTTGTGTCGAGGTTAAGATATTCCAATCCTACCATATGAATCTTGATCTCTAGCCTTCCCCAAGTTGCTTTCCACTCAAATCTTCTTTCCACCAAATCCATATCCTGTGAGAGAGAGTTGAGTGTTGGGGAGACTATCATTTGAAGCACAAGAGCAAGGAGTTCATCATCAACACACCATTTGTTACTTCTTGGAGAGTGGTGTCTCCTAGATTGGCTAGGTGTCACTTGGGAGCCTCCGACAAGATTGTGGAGTTGAACCAAGGAGTTTGTACGGGCAAGGAGATCGCCTGCTTTGTGATGATCTACCCCTAGTGAGGCAAGTCCTTCATGGGCGATGACCATGGTAGGATAGACAAGGTTGCTTCTTCGTGGACCCTTCGTGGGTGGAGCCCTCCATGGACTCATGCAGCCGTTACCCTTCGTGGGTTGAAGTCTCCATCAATGTGGATGTACGATAGCACCACCTATCGGAACCACGGCCCAAAAATCTCCGTGTCTCCAAATTGCGTTTGCACACTCCAATCCCATCCCTTTACATTCTTGCAAGTTGCATGCTTTACTTTCTGCTGCTCATATACTCTTTGCATGCTTGCTTGCTATGTATTGTGGTTGTTAAACTTGTGCCTAAACTCCACTTAAACTTAAAGAATTTAAAAACTGCAACTTTTGGTACATAGTGTCTAATCACCCCCCTCTAGACACCTCTTCTCGAACCTTTCAATTGGTATCAGAGCTTTGGTCTCCATGGCTTTGGTTTAAACACCATTGGAGGAAGATGGATGAGTCTACTTTGGGGAGTCTTAGACATAGAGTGCCTATACTTGATGGAGAGTACTTTCATGAGTGAAAAAATGAGATGCTTGTGATTTTCAATCAATATCATTTGAAGAAGTACATTGTTAGCCCTTGTACACCTCATGCTGATCCTATGCATCCTACCCTTGATGAGTCAATTGACATGATTCACAATCTTAGAATTGTTAGTCTTATCACTAGAGGCTTACCTAGAAACTTGATTGGAAATCTGCCTACTCTTGAGTATGCCTACACTATATGGAAATTTCTTGATGAACGATTTCTGAATTATTCCTTGAAAAATCTAGATGAAATTCTCCATAAGTCTATTGCCTTGAGTAAGATGAATTCCAATGATCCTATGTTTGGTAACTGTCTATGTGAACTTACTAACCTTATGCGTGCCAAAGGAGATGTTGGAATCATCAGTGATATTATCTCCGAAGCTACTAGAATTCATAAAGGAAATCATTGTCAAACTCACTCTAAGAAACACCCTCTCTAGGAACTGATCCACCACATGACGATGTTGAACATGGATACTATGATGAGGATGATGATGATGACTTTGATCTTGATGATGCAATGAGACACT
Organism: Triticum dicoccoides; assembly: GCF_002162155.2. NCBI lineage: Eukaryota > Viridiplantae > Streptophyta > Magnoliopsida > Poales > Poaceae > Triticum > Triticum dicoccoides. The sequence goes on from NC_041386.1 coordinate 651,924,618, forward strand.
TTGGTCTTATGGCAAATCTTCGGGGATATATGGCTCGTGGAAAGGAATGGGTTCTTGATAGTGGATGTACTGATCACATGACCGGATATAAAGATATGTTTCGTGAGCTTGCTGAAAACGACGGCCCTCAAAAGTATGTCACTTTTGGTGATAACTCAAAGGGTAAGGTGGTTGGCCTCGGTAAGGTGGCCATCTCACATGATAGCTCCATACAAAATGTCATGCTTGTTGAATCTCTTGGATACAATTTACTTTTAGTATCTAGACTTGCTGATTTCGGTTTCAATGTCCTATTTACTGAAATAGATTGCCAAGTGTTTTGGAGAGATAATAATAAAATGGTCTTTACCGGTATTCATAGACGTGATCTTTACATTGTTGATTTCACTAAAAAGGCTCAACCTAGAACTTGCTTCATTGCTAAATCTTCTAAAGGTTGGTTATGGCATAAACGATTAGGTCATGTGGGCATGCGAAATCTTGACAAGATTATTAAAGGTAATCATATCCTTGGCGTTAACGATGTAATATTTGATAAGGATAGACTTCGCAGCGCTTGTCAAGCAGGTAAACAGGTTGGAGGAAGGCATCCCATGAAGAACATCATGACCACAAGGAGGCCACTCGAGCTACTTCATATGGATCTTTTTGGTCCCAACGCCTACGAAAGTCTCGGTGGAAATTCTTTTGGTCTAGTCATAGTTGATGATTTTTCAAGATTTACGTGGGTGTTCTTTCTCAATGATAAATCGCAGGTCCAAAAGATGTTCAAAAACTTCTCAAGGAAGACCCAAAATCAGTTTTAAGTGAAGATCAAGAAGGTTCGGAGCGACAATGGAACGGAGTTCAAGAACGCAAATGTGGACACCTTTCTTGACGAAGAAGGGATTTCACATGAGTTCTCGGCTACGTACACACCTCAGCAAAAGGGAGTTGTTGAGAGGAAGAATCGAACGATCATCGAAATGGCGAGAACGATGCTTGATGAGTATAAGACACCAAAACACTTTTGGGTGGAAGCGGTTGAGACAACTTGTCATGCAACAAATCGCTTGTATCTTCACAAGCTACTCGGCAAGACGGCCTATGAGCTCCTCACCGTTAACAAACCCCAATTTGGATACTTTCGAGTATTCGGCTCAAAGTGCTACATTCTTGATAAGCATCGTCATTCTAAATTTGCTCCTAAATCTCATGAGGGATTCCTACTTGGTTATGGCTCAAACTCTCACACTTACCATGTCTACAACAATTTCACCCGAAAGGTTGAAGAGACGGTAGATGTGAAGTTTGATGAATCTAACGGCTCACAAGTAGAGAAATTGCCAATTAATGTAGGAGATAAAGATCCTTCGGAAGCAATCCAAGACTTTTCTATTGGCAAGGTTTGTCGAACGGAGGTGAAGGAGAGTACCTCGTCCGTCACAGTGGAAGCTTCTACCTCACGACAAGGTGAACCAAGAGTTGATACGGAAGCATCCACAAGTGGAACACACCAAGACGAAGAAAACGAGGAAGTACCCCAAGATGAACATCAACAACCTCCTTCTCCACCACGACAAGAGAACGACAACATCAACAACAATGAAGATGACCAAGAAGAAGAACAAGATGAAGAAGATGTTCCACCAAGATCCAAGCAAAGGCTTTCACGAGTTCGAGCAAGAGTTGCCAGAGACCATCCCATCGAGCAAATCTACAACGATATCGAAACTGGGAGAATCACTCGCTCCAAAACTTGTTTAGCTAACTTTTGTGAACACTATTCATTCATCTCTAGCATTGAACCTATCAAGGTTGAAGAAGCATTGGAAGATTCGGATTGGATAAACGCCATGCATGAAGAGCTACACAACTTTGATAGAAACCAAGTTTGGACATTGGTTGAGAAGCCCGACAACAACCACAACATCATCGGTACCAAATGGGTGTTTCACAACAAGAAAGATGAAGATGGACAAGTAGTTCGCAACAAAGCACGTCTCATCGCCCAAGGCTACACTCAAGTCGAAGTTATGGACTATGGTGAGACATATGCCCCCGTTGCTAGACTTGAGTCCATTCGCATCTTATTTGCCTATGCTAATCACCATGATATCACCTTGTACCAAATGGACATCAAAAGTGCTTTTCTAAATGGTGAAATAGAGGAGGAAGTTTATGTTAAGCAACCTCCCGGCTTTATCAATCTTAAGAAACCTAATCATGTTTACAAACTTCGCAAAGCTCTTTATGGTCTTAAACAAGCTCCTAGAGCTTGGTATAAATGCTTGACCAAGTTTCTTATTGAAAAAGGCTTTCAAATTGGAAAAATTGATTCTAGTCTTTTTACTAAAAGGGTTAATGGAGAATCATTTGTGTGCCCAATCTATGTTGATGATATTATATTTGGTTCGACTAACCCTCACTTTAGTGAGAAGTTTGGAAAGCTAATGTCAGAGAAGTTTGAGATGTCGATGATGAGTGAACTCAAATTCTTTCTCGGTTTGCCAATCAAGAAAACTAAGGAAGGTACTTTTGTCTCTCAAACAAAGTACACCAAGGACTTATTCAAGAAGTTCAATATGCAAGAATGCAAAGGTATACACCCATGCCTACTAGTGGATATCTTGATTTGACCAAAGATGGTGAACCGGTTGATCAAAAGGTTTATCGCTCTATGATTGATTCATTGTTATACCTATGTGCTTCTTGTCCCGATATTATGCTAAGTGTGTGCATGTGTGCACGATATCAAGCTGCTCCTAAAGAATGTCATCTTAAGGCTGTGAAAAGGATAGTGAGATACTTAATTCATACACCAAATTTTGGCATTTGGTATCCAAAGAGGGCATCTTTTGATCTTGTCGGATACTCCAACTCGGAATATGCCAGAGACAAGGTTGATAGAAAGTCTACTTCAGGTACTTGTCAATTTCTTGGTAGATCTCTTGTGTCTTGGTCTTCCAAGAAACAAAACTCGGTATCCTTATCCACCGCCGAAGTAGAATACATTGCCGTTGGTTCATGTTGTGCCCAATTACTTTGGATGACCCAGACTCTTAAGGATTATGGGATATATGTGAAACATGTTCCATTACTTTGTGACAATGAAAGTGCTATCAAGATTGCTCACAATCCTGTGCAACACTCTCGAACTAAGCATATTGAAGTCCGTCATCATTTCATTCGAGATCATGTTGCCAAAGGGAACATTGACCTTAAGCATGTTCGCACCGATAAACAATTAGCAAATATTTTCACTAAACCACTTGATGAGAAAGTGTTTTGCAGATTGAGAGGTGAATTGAACATCATTGATGCTTCAAACTTGGAGTAGGAACTTCATTCAGATACATGCAAGGCTTGAGCCTATGACTAATCCTTGATATTTCTCTCATGATGATAATCTTATGTCCTGGATATATTTGCCCCTTGCATGCTATCTAACCCTTGTAGGTACTTGGATGAATCTAATCTATGAGATTGCAACTCACTCACATCTTGAGCAATCTCTACATCACCAAGTCACTACACAACGGTGGTTGAAGACAAAGGAAGCACGAAGCTCTTCAACATATCCTTTGACAAATTCTATTTTGAACTTTATGATTGTCATATTGGATACACAAGTGCTCTTCCTTGCAAAAACTAACCCATGTAGGTAGATGAACTCACACTCCAAGTGGTGGTCCCAACTCTTGATGAGCTACACCAAACTCGAGCAATCCACACAAGTTCAACTACATGATCAACATCACCACCCAAGGTATGTTATTCCATCTTAAAGAAGCTTTACTCCGAGTCATGAGTCAAAGCAACTCAATAAGATGAGAATACATCAAAATGCTTAAACGAAAAATGGTAACCCCATTTTTGAGCTTAAACGATGAGTATGACCTATGATCAAGTGATCTCACTTTGACTCCTATGTCAATATACTCTAACATAGGTGACTTTGTCGCCGATCATTTCTAGATGAAGTTTCATCATGTTCTTTTCTGTGTTCTTGCATTTGTTTCATGCATGTTTGTTTCCCCTTTCAAAAAAAACTTCATCTCGATTTCTTTATTTTGTTCTGCATATCCTTGCATCCAATTCCTTGCAAATCTTTGTGAGATCTTACTTGTCTAGTGAGCCAAGGTGACAAGTATTCTCACTGTGATGAACTCGGTCACACCGGCTTGTAATTTTTGGTTCAACCAAATCCTTTCAGCGCAACCGAAGCATACAACTCGGTGCCACCGATTTCACAACAGGAAAAGGCTTGCCACTTGTTCTTGTGTTTCATTTGTTCCAGCTCCACTTAATGATTCTTGTCCTCTACCAGCATCACATTCAACTTGTTGCTTTGATCTATGACTCAAGGACCAAACCCATTTGTGACAAAAATCCAGAAGACCCTTCTTGGAAATTGATGTCAAAGGGGGAGAGAGATCACATCAAAACTTTATCATATCTATAGAGAGAGATCACATCAAAACTTTATCATATCTATAGGGGGAGAGAATACTCAAGGAGAAAGAGTAATCTTCAAGGACCCCAGATGCTTGGTGTTCAAGAGGAGAGAAGTCACATGTCTTTAAGAGGGGAAAGACATGTTCATATTTGTTTATTTGCTTAGCTTTGTTTCTTTTCTTAAAGCTTTGATTTTCTGTTCCCTATCTTCTCCTAGTATCCCATGCTAGATTCAGGGGGAGCAAGACATCTAAGGGAAGAAAATTCTTGAATTCATTGCACATCTTTACCTTTCGGGACATGTCAATATCAAATGAAGTACTCAGTACTAACTCTCTACATGTCATCCTAGTCTTGGTACTCTTGTGGTTTCTTTTGTTTGCTCTGGCCAGTAGGTGTATCTGTGTTATCTAACCTTATTTTCACAGGTTCATTCCATCCTAAGCCAACTCAAGACCACAAGGTAAGTATATGCATCACAATCATGTGTATGATGATCTCTTGCTGATGTACATACTGTTTGCAAGAGGGACTCATGAGCATGAAGGTACATTTCCCATATTCACAACTCTTGCTCTGATGCATAAAACCAAGATACATGTAACACTTTGCCTTCTCTATCATGCTTATGCATTCACATGCTCCTATATTCCATATTTACATGATTTCATACATGTAGGGGGAGCCTATGCTTGTTACATGTCTTTCCAAAGCTTTACTTGTTATTCTCTATATCCTTATCTAAAGCTTTGATGTATGTTGTCATCAATTACCAAAAAGGGGGAGATTGAAAGCACAAGTGCTCCCTGGGTGATTTTGGTAATTAAAGTGAACATATCTCTTGTTGGACTAATACCCTTACCTAGTATGTTTCAGATAAGTTCAACAATGGAGTGGCATGGACTAGATGAAGTGGATCCCTTAAAGTGCTAAGGACAAAAGGATTGGCTCAAGCTCAAAGCTCAAGACTCTACATTTTATATTTTAGTATCCAAGACCACATTGAGTCTATAGGAAAAGCCAATACTATCAAGGAGGGATGAGGTGTTGCTTAATGAGGTTCTTGCTCAAAGTGCTTAGTGATATGCTCCAAAGCCCTCAACTACTTTCTCACATCCACCTATGACCTAAACCAAAAGTCCAACTCGGCCCCACCGATTCTTTCTATTCGGCGCCACCGAGTTCAGATGTCATAGCCACTGCCACAAACCCTAGGCAAATCGGTATCACCGATAGGGATCTCGGTCTCACCGAGATGGGATTGTAATCTCTCTGTTTCCCTTCGTAATGTTTCGGTCTCACCGAGATGAGCGATCGGTCCCACCAAGATTGCAATGTAAACTCTCTGTTTCCTTTTCGTAACGTTCCGGTCTCACCGAGATGAGCGAATTGGTCTCACCGAGTTTGCCTGACCAACTCTCTGGTTACCTTATTACCAAAATCGGTCTCACCGAGTTTGTGTAATCGGTCTCACCGAGATTACATTATGCCCTAACCCTAACCATATCGGTCTTACCGAGTTGCATGTCGGCCCCATCGAAAATCCTAACGGTCACTTGATTTGCTAAATCGGCCCGACCGAGTTTCTCAATTCGGTCCCACCAAGATTGGTAAGTTGTGTGTAACGGTTAGATTTTGTGTGGAGGCTATATATACCCCTCCACCCCTCTTCATTCGTGGAGAGAGCCATCAGAACATGCCTACACTTCCAACTTACATTTTCTGAGAGAGAACCACCTACACTTGTGTTGAGGTCAAGATATTCCAATCCTACCATATGAATCTTGATCTCTAGCCTTCCCCAAGTTGCTTTCCACTCAAATATTCTTACCACCAAATCCATATCCTGTGAGAGAGAGTTGAGTGTTGGGGAGACTATCATTTGAAGCACAAGAGCAAGGAGTTCATCATCAACACACCATTTGTTACTTCTTGGAGAGTGGTGCCTCCTAGATTGGCTAGGTGTCACTTGGGAGCCTCCAACAAGATTGTGGAGTTGAACCAAGGAGTTTGTACGGGCAAGGAGATCGCCTACTTCGTGAAGATCTACCCCTAGTGAGGCAAGTCCTTCATGGGCGACGACCATGGTGGGATAGACAAGGTTGCTTCTTCGTGGACCCTTCATGGGTGGAGCCCTCCATGGACTCGCGCAGCCGTTACCCTTCATGGGTTGAAGTCTCTATCAACGTGGATGTACGATACCACCACCTATCGGAACCACGGCTAAAAAATCTCCGTGTCTCCAAATTACGTTTGCACACTCCAATCCCATCCCTTTACATTCTTGCAAGTTGCATGCTTTACTTTCCGCTGCTCATATACTCTCTGCATGCTTGCTTGATATGTATTGTGATTGTTAAACTTGTGCCAAAACTCCACTTAAACTTAAAGAATTTAAAAACTGCAACTTTTGGTACATAGTGTCTAATCACCCCCCTCTAGACACCTCTTCTCGATGCTTTCACAAACCATAAAATTCTTTAGACATATCATCAAGCTCTTTGTTCATAAACCCCATAAAACTTTTTTGTTCTTTAAGCTCTTTTCTAAAAAAATTATTATGCTCAAATTGTAAAGTCATAAAACTTCTAACGTTTCATTCAATCTCTTCCAACCTTCTAAGATGAAGGTCGGTTTTTTTAGGCAAAGCCATCCGGGCAAGCAGGCACACAGAAAAGCAAGCGAAAGAGAGAGAGAGAGAAGATTGGGAAAGAGAGGGCGAATAAAACGGCAAGGGTGAAGTGGGGGAGAGGAAAACGAGAGGCAAATGGAAAATAATGTAAATGCGAGGGAGATGAGTTTGTGATGGGTACTTGGTATGTCTTGACTCGAGCGAAGACCTCCCCGGCAATAGCGCCAGAAATCCTTCTTGCTATGTCTTGAGCTTGCGTTGGTTTTCCATGAAGAGGAAAGGGTGATGCAGCACAGTAGCGTAAGGATTTCCCTCAGTTTTTGAGAACCAAGGTATCAATCCAGTAGGAGGCTCCTCACAAGTCCCACGCACCTACACAAACAAACAAAGAACTCGCAACCAACGCAATAAAGGAGTTGTCAATCCCTTCACAGCCACTAGCAAAAGTGAGATCTGATAGAGATAATATGATAAGATAAATATATTTTTGGTATTTTATGATATAGATTGGAAAAGTAAAGATGCAAATAAAAGTAGATTGAAAGCTTATATAATAAGAGATAGACCTGGGGGCCATAGGTTTCACTAGTGGCTTCTCTCAAGATAGCATAAGTATTACAGTGGGTGAACAAATTACTGTCGAGTAATTGATATAAAAGCGAATAATTATGAGATTATCTAGGCATGATCATGAATATAGGCATCACGTCCGTGACAAGTAGACCGACTCCTGCCTGCATCTACTACTATTACTCCACACATCGACTGCTAGCCAGCATGCATCTCGAGTATTAAGTTCATGAAGAATAGAGTAACGCTTTAATAAAAATGACATGATGTAGAGGGATAAACTCATGCAATATGATATAAACCCCATCTTTTTAACCTCGATGGCAACAATACAATACGTGCCTTGCTGCCCCTGCTGTCACAAGGAAAGGACACCGCAAGATTGAACCCAAAGCTAAGCACTTCTCCCATGGCAAGAAAGATCAATCTAGTAGGCCAACGAAACCGATAATTCGAATAGACTTGCAAAGATAACTTAATCACACATAAAAGAATTCAGAGGAGATTCAAATATTTCTCATAGATAAACTTGATCATAAACCCACAATTCATCGGATCTCGACAAACACACCGCAAAAAGAGTTACATCGAATAGATATCCAAGAAGATCAAGGAGAACATGGTATTGAGATTCAAAGAGAGATAAGAAGCCATCTAGCTAATAACTATGGACCCGAAGGTCTGTGGTAAACTACTCACAACTCATCGGAGAGGCTATGGTGTTGATGTAGAAGCCGTCCATGGTCGATTCCCCCTCCGGCGAAGCGTCGGCGAAGGCTCCAAGATGGGATCTCGCGGATACAGAAGGTTACGGTGGTGGAAATAGCTTTTCGTGGTCGCCCTTGATGGTTTCGGGGTACATGGGTATATATAGGAGGAAGAAGTACGTCGGTGGATGCCCGAGGGGCCCATGAGACAGGGGGGCGCGCCCAGTAGGGGGGCGCCCTCCACCCTCGTGGCCTCCTCGGAAGCTTCTTGACTTGCACTCCAAGTCCTCTAGATCACGTTTGTTCCAAAAAGATCGCTCCCGAAGGTTTCATTCCGTTTGGACTCCGTTTGATATTCCTTTTCTTCGATGTACTGAAATAGGCAAAAAAACAGCAATTCGGGCTGGGCCTCCAGTTAGTAGGTTAGTCCCAAAAATTATATAATAGTGTAAAGTAAAGCCCATAAACATCCAAAACGGGTAATATAATAGCATGGAACAATAAAAAATTATAGATACGTTGGAGACGTATCACTCCTCGCCCTCCAGCACCCGGCGCGTGCTGGGCCTCTTTCGCCTTCGGGATGGCGGTGTTGATGACCACCTACTCCAGAACTGACTGATCAGCCCCGACTGCTCCAGGCGGCGTTCGGTTCTCCCTCATCTGCACCTCCGGCTGTTCGAGGTTGGTGGTCTCCGGGACCGCACCACCAGTTGGATCCACCGTGGCCCTCGCATCGGCCTCCGCCTGTGCCCTGGTCGCCGCCTCCGCCTCCACCCTCGCTGCGGCTCAGGCCTCCGCCTGCGCCACTTCAAACGCCTGGGCGTCGGCCTGCACCTTATCCGCGGCTTCCCGCTCCTCGTGCGCCTCCTGCACTTTCCTCGCCGTCGCCTCCCGAAGGGCGGCGGCTAGATCTACGCGCTGGGCCTCCTCGGAGCCGCCTGCTGGATCGATTAGGGTGGCGGATAGAGCCTGCATGGTGGCTGATACGTCTCAATGTATCTACTTTTCCAAACACTTTTGCCCTTGTTTTGGACTCTAACTTGCATGATTTGAACGAAACTAACCCGGACTAACGCTATTTTCAGCAGAACTACCGTGGTGTTATTTTTGTGCAGAAACAAAAGTTCTCAGAATGACCTAAAAATCCACGGAGATAACTTTTGGAATATATAAAAAAATACTTGCAAAAGATGAAGGCTAGGGGGCCCACACCCTGTCCACGAGGGTGGGGGCGCCCCCCTATAGGACGCGCCCCCTGTCTCGTGGGCCCCCTACTGCTCCACCGACCTCAACTCCAAATCCATATATTCCGTTTCATGGAGAAAAAAATCGGAGAGGAAGTTTTATCGCGTTTTACGATATGGAGCCGCCGCCAAGCCCTAAAACCTCTCGGAAGGGCTGATCTGGAGTCTGTTCGGGGCTCCGGAGAGGGGGATTCGTCGCCATCGTCATCATCAACCATCCTCCATCACCAATTTCATGATGCTCACCGCCGTGTGTGAGTAATTCCATCGTAGGCTTGCTGGACGGTGATGGGTTGGATGGGATTTACTATGTAATCAAGTTAGTTTTGTTAGGGTTTGATCCCTAGTATCCACTATGTTCTGAGATTGATGTTGCTATGACTTTGCTATGCTTAATGCTTGTCACTAGGGCCTGAGTGCCATGGTTTTAGATCTGAACCTATTATGTTTCCATGAATATATGTGAGTTCTTGATCCTATCTTGCAAGTCTATAGTCACCTATTATGTGTTATGATCCGACAACCCCGAAGTGACAACAATCGGGATACTTCTCGGTGATGACCGTAGTTTGAGGAGTTCATGTATTCACCAAGTGCTAATGGTTTGGTCCGGTTCTCTATTAAAAGGAGGCCTTAATATCCCTTAGTTTCCACTAGGACCCCACTGCCACGGGAGGGTAGGACAAAATATGTCATGCAAGTTCTTTTCCATAAGCACGTATGACTATATTCGGAATACATGCCTACATTACATTGATGAATTGGAGCTAGTTCTGTGTCACCCTATGTTATAACTATTACATGAGGAATCACATCCGACATAATTATCCATCACTGATCCAATTCCTACGAGCTTTTCATATATTGTGCTTCGCTTATTTACTTTTCCGTTGCTACTATTACAATCACTACAACACTGCTATCTTTACCTTTGCCACTATTACCATTACTATCATATTACTTTGCTACTAAATACTTTGCTGCAGATACTAAGTTATCCAGGTGTGGTTGAATTGACAACTCAACTGCTAATACTTAAGAATATTCTTTGGCTCCCCTTGTGTCGAATCAATAAATTTGGGTTGAATACTCTACCCTCGAAAGCTGTTGAGATCCCCTACACTTGTGTTTTATCAAGACTAATTTCTGGCGCCGTTGCTGGGGAGCATAGCTCTATTCTGTGAGTCACTTGGGATTTATATCTGCTGATCACTATGAAGAACATCAAAGATCAAAGAACTAAAATCTATCCCTCAACTACGAGGGGAGGTAAGGAACTGCCATCTAGCTCTGCACTAGATTCTCCTTCTGTTATGGGTAAGCTTGCGACACCTAAACCTACTACTGCTAAGAATTCTGATATGTCGCAAGTTATTGATGATGCCACTTCTGCTATGCATGATACTTATGATGAAACTACTTCTATGCTTGATACTACTGTGCCATTAGGTGAATTTCTTGATGAACAACTTACTAGGGCTAGGGAGAATGAAATTATTGAAAATGAAATTATTGATGAAAGTGATGATGAAGGTTCTCCCCCTAATTATGAATTGCCTGTTGTTCCTAAGGTGTGACGCCCCCGATTCAATCTTACACTAATCATGCACGCAAACGTGTACGATCAAGATCAGGGACTCACGGGAAGATATCACAACACAACTCTAAAAACATAAATAAGTCATACAAGCATCATATTACAAGCCAGGGGCCTCGAGGGCTCGAATACAAGTGCTCGATCGTAGACGAGTCAGCGGAAGCAACAATATCTGAGTACAAACATAAGTTAAACAAGTTTGCCTTAAGAAGGCTAGCACAAACTGGGATACAGATCGAAAGAGGCACATGCCTCCTGCCTGGGATCCTCCTAAACTACTCTTGGTCGTCGCCAACGGGCTGCACGTAGTAGTAGGCACCTCCAGTGTAGTAGGAGTCGTCGACGGTGGCGTCTAGCTCCTGGGCTCCGGCATCTGGTTGCGACAACCAGGTAGAAAGGAAAAGGGGAAAAGGGGGAGAAAAGCAACCGTGAGTAGTCATCCAAAGTACTCGCAAGCAAAGAGCTACACTACATATGCATGGGTATATGTGTAAAGGGCCATATCGGTGGACTGAACTGCAGAATGCCAGAATAAGAGAGGGAAAGCTAGTCCTATCGAAGACTACGCTTCTGGCAGCCTCCGTCTTGCAGCATGTAGAAGAGAGTAGACTGAAGTCCTCCAAGTAGCATCGTATAGCATAATCCTACCCGGCGATCCTCTCCTCGTCGCCCTGTTAGAGAGCGATCACCGGGTTGTATATGGCACTTGGAAGGGTGTGTTTTACTAAGTATCCGGTTCTAGCTGTCATAAGGTCAAGGTACAACTCCAAGTCGTCCTGTTACCGAAGATCGCGGCTATTCGAATAGATTAACTTCCCTGCAGGGGTGCACCGCATAACCCAACACGCTCGATCCCATTTGGCCGGACACACCTTCCTGGGTCATGCCCGGCCTCGGAAGATCAACACGTCGCAGCCCCACCTAGGCACAACAGAGAGGTCAGCACGCCGGTCTAAATCCTATGCGCGCAGGGGTCTGGGCCCATCGCCCATTGCACACCTGCACATTGCGAGGGCGGCCGGAAGCACACCTAGCCTCCCTTATACAAGAGTAGGCGTTCCAGTCCAATCCGGCGCGCGCCGCTCCGTCGCTGACGTCAAGAAGGCTTCGGCTGATACCACGACGTCGAGTGCCCATAACTGTTCCCGCATAGTTGGTTAGTGCGTATAGGCCAGTGGCCAGACTCAGATCAAATACCAAGATCTCGTTAATATGAAGCAATCGCGAACGCCGACCAGGGCCAGGCCCACCTGTCTCCCAGGTGGTCTCAACCTGCCATGTCGCTCCGCTACAAAGATCCACACAGAGGGCCGTCGGGACAAAGGTCCTTTCAGCCCCCAATCCGTGAATCACTCGCGGGTACTCCTCGAGCCAACCCGACTTTAGTCACCATCTGTATAGTATGTATATATGTATAATATATACCCGTGATCACCCCCCAAGTGATCACGGCCCAATAGTATAGCAAGGCAGACTGACAAGAATGTAGGGCCAATGATGATAAACTAGCATCCTATACTAAGCATTTAGGATTGCGGGTAAGGTATCAATGACTGTAGCAACAATGATAGGCTATGCAACAGAATAGGAGTAACCGAACAGTAACATGCTACACTACTCTAATGCAAGCAGTATAGAGAAGAATAGGCGATATCTGGTGATCAAGGGGGGGGGGCTTGCCTGGTTGCTCTGGCAAGAAGGAGGGGTCGTCAACTCCGTAGTCGAACTGGGGGCGCCGACAGTCTCGGGTTCTACCGGAAAGAAGTAATGGATGGGGAACATAATAAATAACAGAGCAATCAAAGCATCACAAAGCGTAACAAGGCAATACGTGGTGTCCGGTGTGCCCTAACGCCGTAGTAGGTGATACCGGCGAAAGGGGGAAACATCCGGGAAAGTATCCCCGGTGTCTCGCGTTTTCAGACAGATGAATCGGAGGGGAAAAGTTGCGAGTTTGCTATGCTAGGGATGTGTGGCGGACGAACAGGCTGCATATCCAGAATCGTCTCGTCGTTCTGAGCAACTTTCATGTTGAAATTTTTTTAATCCGAGTTACGGATTAAAAGATATGCTTTTCTAAAGATTTTATTAATTTTTGAATTTAATTAATTATTTAATTAATTCGAAAATGAAATAATGACATCAGCATGATGTCATGCTGACATCAGTAGTCAACAGAGTTGACTGGTCAACCTGACCAGTGGGTCCCACTGGTTAGTGACACATTTTAATTAAACTAATTAATTAAACTAATGATAATTAATTAGGAGATGGGCCCTTGATTAATTAACTAACAGTTAATTAGGTTAATCTGATTATCATAATTAACTTAATTAATTTGTTAATTAATTAATTAATTTAACTATTATTATCTATTTATTTATTTTTATTATTACTATTATTATTTTTAACATCCTGGGGGCTAGGCCCCACATGTCATTGGGCCAGGGGCTAACGGGCGCGCGGGCGACGGGTTTCGGTCACGGCGTTAACGGGCGAACCCGGGCGGCGCCGTCGGCGCGACGAGCGGCACCGGACGAGGATGAGCGAGGCACGGGGTCGCTGGATGGGGACGCCGGCAGAAGGGCAGCGGCGGGCGCAGGCGCTTGACTGGGGCGGACCCGAGCGCGCGAGGGGGCCGTGGCGGTGCGGCAGTAGCAGCCGTGGCAGGGGCGGCGTCGTGCGGGTGGACGGGGAGCTCCGGGCGAGGAGGACCCGCGGGCAACCAGCGTCAAGGAGCAGGGGGCGTGGCCACACGCGGCGCGCGTGCGCGGCCAACGCGGCCAGGGCACGCGGTAGGGGGGAGCATAGGGCGCGGCGATGCGGGGAAGAGAGGAGGAGGGGAAGAGGCTCACATCGAGCCTGTCGTTGTGCAATCGTGTGCTCGGGGAGGGCCTGAGGTAGAGGGTGCCGTCGATGGAGTCCGGCGAGGTCCTCGGGCGGCTGTGCGGGCTCCGGGCGGCGGTGAATCGAGAATGAGGCGGCGGCGTGCGGCTGGTCGGGCGCGGCGTCGGAGCTCGCAGATCGGGAGAAGGGGGAGCCGAGGAGGAGGCGTTCGGCGAGGTCCGGTGATGGGGCCGGGACGGCACCAGGCGGCAGCGTACGGCGTCGGGGCCTCCTCTGGTTCCAGCCCCCGTTTCAGATCAGGGGGGAAGAGGGAGGAGAGAGTGGGGATCATGCCGGGGGGGGATGGGTGAACCGGCTAGGGTTCCGGTCAGGGTGGGGGTTAAGGGGAGGCCGGCTGGGTCGGCCTGGCAGTCTGGTGGCCTGCTGGGCCGTCGCCCAGTGGGCCAGCGGGGTTTATGTTTCTTTTTCCCTTTTTTATTTATTTACTTTTCTATTTTATTTTAGTTACCTTTTATTTGAGTTTCTGTAAAATATATACATAACATCTAATTTAGTATTTCAGTTTAGTCCATCGTCACAAAATGTCTAGTCCCCAATTAATTTTAGTTTGATAATTTATTAGTTAGTAAAGGCACTTAATTATTTGTTTTTATTACTATTTTATTTATTTCGGTGCAATTAAATACTTTATAAAAATGTGGATTCTCCACCACAATTATTTATGCGATATTTGGCACATATAGAACATTTTAGTTTTAATGTTTGAAAACTTTTATTGTTTGCCTTGATTTTGAATTTTGAATTCGGACAGGATTGAATCATCGCGAGGTTTACGACAGTAAGAGTGGTGACGTGGCATCAGTAGCAGAGTTTTACTGTAGCCTAATTATCCGGGCGTCACATGAGGGTTATTGAGGGAGTCCTGGATTAGGGGGTGTCCGGATGACCGGACTATAACCTTTGGCCGGACTCCTGGACTATGAAGATACAAGATTGAAGACTTCGTCCCGTGTCCGGATGGGACTTTCCTTGGCGTGGAAGGCAAGCTTGGCGATACAGATATGTAGATCTCCTCCCATTGTAACTGACCCTGTGTAACCCTAGCCCTCTCCGATGTCTATATAAACCAGAGGGTTTTAGTCCATAGGACGAAGAACAATCATACCATAAGCTAGCTTCTAGGGTTTAGCCTCTCTGATCTCGTGGTAGATCTACTCTTGTACTACCCATATCATCAATATTAATCAAGCAGGAGTAGGGTTTTACCTCCATCAAGAGGGCCCGAACCTGGGTAAAAACATCGTGTCCCTTGTCTCCTGTTACCATCCGCCTAGACGCACAGTTCGGGACCCCCTACCCGAGATCCGCCGGTTTTGACACCGACATTGGTGCTTTCATTGAGAGTTCCTCTGTGTCATCATCTTTAGGCCCGATGGCTCCTCCGATCATCAACAACGATGCGGTCCAGGGCGAGACTTTTCTCCCCGGACAGATCTTCGTATTCGGCGGCTTTGCACTGCGGGCCAATTCGCTTGGCCATCTGGAGCAGATCAAAAGCTACGCCCCTGGCCATCAGGTCAGATTTGGAAGTTTGAACTACACGGCTGACGTCCGCAGAGACTTGACCTTCGACGGGTTCGAGCCACAGCCGAGTGCGCCGCACTGTCATGATGGGTATGATCTAGCTCTATCGCCGAACAGTGCCCAGGAGGCTGCACCAATGTCCGCTCCGACCCTTAGCTCAGAGCCGACTGCGCCAATCGAGGACGGGTGGTTGGACACCGCCTCGGGGGCTGCAATCTCTACGGCGATCGAGCCGAACACCAGCCTTGTCCTCTGCGAAGCCCGTGAATCCAAGGTGCCGGACTCCTCCCCGGACTCCGAACCTTCCGCGCCCCTGCCGATCGAATCCGATTGGGCGCCGATCATGGAGTTCACCGCCGCGGACACTTCTCAACGCTCGCCCTTCGATGACATTCTGAATTCACTACAGTCTCTCTCTTTATCAGGAGAGCCCTGGCCGGACTATGGTCAGCGAGGATGGGATGCGGATGATGAAGAAATTCAAAGCCCACCCACCACCCACTTCATAGCCACTTTCGATGATTTAACCGACATGCTCGACTTCAAGTCTGAAGACATGGACGGTATGGACGACGATGTAGGAGACAAACAGGAACCAGCGCCTATAGGGCACTGGACAACCACCTCATCTAACGATGTATACATGGTGGACACACCTAAAAGAAACGACGATGAGGAACAAAGGGACGCAACAAGGGATCGTTCCCTTGAAAAGCAGTCAAAGCGGCGGCATAAGTGCCGCTCCAAACCCCACCTCGACCGAGACAACAGCCATACAGACCCAGCCACAGAGCAGGGCGAACCGGTGGACGACAAACATGCCATCGAGCAACCGTCCGAACAGGGCAACTTGGATAAACAAACCGAACAACCCGTCCCCGGTGAAGATAATAGTCCGGACGACCTCACGCCGGACAAGTTGCTGGAGCGGAAGAAGCTCCACAAAAGGCTCGTCGCCACTGTGCGTAGCCTGAAAAAGCAGAAGCGGAAGCTCAAAACAGCGGAAGATGCACTCAGAATTAGATGGGGCAAATTACTCAACACTGCAGACAAATACGGCGACAATCGCCACACAAAGAGCTATCCGAAGCGAAAATTACTGCCGGAATTTGATGAGGAGGCCTTAGAGCCCCCGCAATCAAAAAATAAGGAAGCCACCCGGTCAGATAAACAACCCCATGGCCAACATAGAGCGGCAAATGGCGCCGCACACAAGTCGGCACGCAATCTGCACAAGGATTCACATCAAAAAGACGGCCCAGTCAGATCTATCTACGGGCCAAGAAAGCAAGCTCTAGTAAGCAGTCCAACGCAACAAGTATCCGAACATCACGACACACCCAAATATAGGGGTGCCGCACACCCACAATGTTTCACCGATGAGGTGCTAGACCATGAGTTTCTAGCAGGATTCAAGCCCGTAAACATAGAGGCATACGACAGAACAACATACCCTGGAGTCTGGATTGAGGATTATATCCTCCACATACACATGGCTAGAGGAGATGACCTCCACGCCATAAAATACTTACCCCTCAAGCTCAAAGGGCCAGCTCGGCATTGGCTTAAAAGCCTTCCCAAAAACACCATCGGAAGTTGGGAAGAGCTGGAGGATGCTTTTCGAGCAAATTTTCAAGGGACCTATGTCCGACCTCCGGATGCAGACGATCTAAGTCATATAACTCAACAACCCGGAAAGTCAGCCCGGAAACTCTGGAACAGATTTCTTACTAAAAAGAACTAGATAGTCGACTGTCCGAACACCGAAGCCTTAGCAGCTTTCAAACACAGCGTTCGAGACGAATGGCTCGCCAGACACCTCGGCCAAGAAAAGCCAAGAACAATGGCCGCATTAACAAGCCTCATGACTCGCTTTTGTGCATGAGAGGATAGCTGGTTGGCAAGAAGCAGTACCAGCGACCCAAGTACATCCGAAGTTAGGGATGGAAACGGGAAACCGAGATGTAGCAAGGACCAGCGCCGGACCAAGGGAAACAGCCCGAAGAGCATGGCAGTCAACGCCGGGTTCAAAACTCTCAGCAGAATCAGATAAAGCTGCCCCTCAAGGATAACAGGGACGAGCTATCTAACCTAAACAAAATTTTGGACAAAATATGCCAAATCCACAGTACTCCCGGGAAGCCTGCAAACCATACCCACAGAGATTGTTGAGTCTTCAAGCAATCCAGCAAACTCAACGCCGAACACAAGGGGCTCGACATACCAAGCGAGGACGATGATGAACCCCACAAGCAGAGCACCGGAGAACAAAAGAAGTTCCCATAAGAAGTCAAAACAGTAAACTCACTTCACGTGACAAAAGGGAAAAGCAGAGTGGCGCCTATAGAGATACGCGCCATAAGGCCTGTCCCAGAGGAGTCCCGCCACTGGTTGTTAAAACCAATCACCTTCGACCATCAGGATTACTCTAGAAGTATTCGGAACGCAGGCTGGACTGCCTTGATATTAGATCCGATAATTGACCAACTCCACTTTACACAAGTCCTAATGGACGGCGGCAGTGGTCTAAACCTGCTATATCAGGACACCATCCACAAAATGGGGATAAACCCAACAAAAATTCGCCATGGCAACACTTCCTTCCAAGGGGTAACGCCAGGCCCAGATACCCACTATACGGGTTCTCTCTTGTTAGAAGTTATGTTCGGCTCCCCTGACAACTTCCGCCGTGAAAAGCTAACCTTCCACATCGCCCCATTTACAAGTAGCTATCAAGCACTACTGGGACGCGAAGCTTTCGCCCGCTTGAACGCAATACCACATTATGCATCCCTTACGCTTAAAATGCCCGGTCCGCGAGGCATCATCTCATTAAAGGGAAATATTGAATGTTCCTCGAGCGTGGAAGACTGTGTGGCTGCCTTGACAGCCAGACACTAAACCGGCTTCACTAATCAAAGCACCTAAATAGGTCGTTCAGACCCCGGACATGGCTAGACGAGTCTGGCGTAAACATACAAGGGCTTACTAGCCGCATACCGCCATACAAGGGGCTCCGCGCATGTACACCAAGAGACAATAAAGTTCAATTTTACCCATTTTCTGAATTATACTTTGTTTATTTTATGGATTTTCGCACGATCTTTTTCAACTACGCTCCTCTCTTTTACAGATGAACATCATGCTACACCCGTCCAGGATACGGCACAACGGAAACACAGGCGCAGACGTATAGTAGGGACCCGTTCCAAGGATTCTTTTCAGATTAAGACCCTGTGTAAACCTTTTTCACTGTCTCTTGTTGATACACATCCCCCGGTTTCTTGTTATAACCGAGGAGGAGGCTGGCGTCTTGGCATGTGGCCAGGTCAGAATTTTGCACGTACCTGGACACCAGGGGCTTCTTACCTAGGGCGTTGTTCAGCCCGTTTTCATAAAGACCGAATACCTTAGGGAGTGTTCGGCGTCGCGAGTTTGGCCTTATATGCATCAGCTCCGAATCATGTCTTTGGTCAAATGTTGGGTTTGCCCGACTCCTGTGTTTTGCTGCCTTATGTTCCGCTCTATCGGCTAAGGCGGCACCAGGAGAACTACTGTGATTGTGCCCCGGTTCAGCCAGGCGAGCACCTCAGTAGAGAAAGCCAAAAACTGACTGTCATGATATAGCGTGAGACTGGTCAACCACTCGATGACCTGCCGGAAGCTTTAGGATTCCTCCGCATTAACGAAGGGCCGTTTCCCGGCCAGGCACACACGCGCCCTGAAATCGGGTGAGCGCGGTGCCCCTAGGGGCTATATAGTAGCCCCACAATCAAACTTTTATGGCTAAGTGAAAGTGATAAAGCATTATAGTCCGGTTGCCTAGTTCGCTGCGCTACCACCTCCTTAATAGGACCAAGACGTTGGATCAAGTGTGAAAATGCGCCTGATGGGGTCATGTACCTAGGGTAGGGTCATGGACCTGATCTAGGTACGTTACCCAAGGACACCCTTAGAAGAGGTCGCCTTCCAGTCGACCAACGAGGGACTCACTCGACTGACTTGAAGGACTCGACCACGAAGACTCACTCGACCACCAGAAGGTCAAGAGGCACTCTACACTGCAACGGCCTGTAATTAAGTAGACTTTATGGTAGTAAAGACACTTTATGTGGGGCGTTATCAGTAACGCCCCGGACTTAACTCACCTTAAACCCTCTCCTACGTGGGCTGACTGGGGTCCCGGCGCACTCTATGTAAGCCGCCCCCTCCACAGGTAGAGGGGTTCGGCACCTTGTAACTCATATACTCATAATCCACTCGACCGCCTCCGGGCTCCGAGACGTAGGGCTATTACTTCTTCCGAGAAGGGCCTGAACTCGTACATCCCTTGTGTTTACAACCTCTCCATAGCTAGGACCTTGCCTCTCCATACCTACCCCCCACTCTACTGTCAGGCTTAGAACCACGACAGTTGGCGCCCACCGTGGGGCAGGTGTTTTAGTGATTTTGTGGAGAAGTTGCGATTCTTCCGGGTACTTTCATCATGGTGTCTGCTGGAGTTTTGGTCGAAGGTCGAGAGATCTGTCTCGGCACTCTCACCTTCATCGCCGGCGACTCCTCCTGGCTCCAGGAGGCTCCACTCGACGTTGATGCGCTCCCCGTCCGCGGTGCGACGCATTTTCGCGCATGTGTCCGCGCCGTTCTGCTGCGACAACCGTCGACCCCGTATCGGACGACTCCTCCATCGTCCACCCTCCCGGTCTCCTGCCAGCGCAAGCGCTCGGGCCGGTCGAGGCTTCAGCGATGGGTGAGGCACGCGGTGGCTCGCCAATCGGCCACCACCCAAGTTGCGGCAATCGAGCCCGACGAATCTCTCTACGGCTTGTTCGATCTGTCGACTGGCTCCGTAGAGACTGCATCCGAGTGCGGTAGCAGTGATCCAGCGGCGGAAATCTTGATGGTCGACGGGCCCCGCAGTCCCCCTGGCTTCGCCCGTGATGGTGGAGCAGGTGACGGAGGCGACCCTGCACGAGGCCACGAAGAGTACCAGCCCGAGCCACTCGACTCTCTGCAAAGAGAGGAACTTCGCCGCAGGAACGTGGATGCTCTGCGTACTCCCATCGCAGGAGAAACCCCCGAGGCTCGTGCCTTGGAGGAGGCACATCTGGCCAATTTGGCCGAACGCACTCGACTGGAGAATCTTCAGCGAGCACTCGACGAGCGCGCGCGGCAACGAGTTCCCGACACCAGTCGACGTCAACTCTTCCCGCCGACTCAGGTATATCGAACCCCAATCCAGAATTTAGCAGCTGCGACCCGTATAGCAGAGTCCATCCAGCCTTTGCAGTCGGAAGCTGGCAGAGGTTTGCTGCAGATCAGGGATCTGCTCCGGGCAGCAGGAGATCAGAATTCGGCCGTGTCTCAGTCGCGCAACAGAATTCACAGTCGATCCGTCACTGCGAATACGGTTCAGTCGGCTCACAGCCCCAGATCGCCTCCGCGGCGTGAAGGGCGCGAGAATCGGCGAGATCAATATGGCGACCGACTCGACCGAGATGATAGGCGTCGAGTGCCCAATTCCCCTCCGAGGGGTGGGTCTTACGCTCCTCGGCAGCAAGATGACAGGCGTCAGTACAGTACAGGGCGAAGGGTTCCAGTCGACCCCAGAGAACCAGGCCTCGACGCGCGATCCATTATCGTGCAAGGTTTGGTCGACCGGAACAGAGCCCATCGAGGCGGACTCGACAGAGATGCACCCACAAGTAGTCGAGTGCATGTTTCTGGTCCTGAATGTTTCAGCAGAGCTATCAGAGCCGCAGTTATCCCTCCCAATTTCAGGTTGGCAACAGGAGTCAGCAAGTTCACTGGTGAGTCTAAGCCTGAAACTTGGCTTGAGGACTACCGAGTGGCAGTTCAGATTGGTGGTGGGAACGACGAGGTGGCCATGAAGCATTTACCCCTCATGCTGGAAGGTTCTGCCAGGGCATGGTTGACTCAATTACCTCCTAGCAGCATTTACACTTGGGAAGATCTGTCCCGAGTGTTCATCAGAACGTTTGAAGGAACTTGCAAGCGACCAGCTGGATTGACAGAGTTGCAAGTCTGCGTGCAGAAGGCTAATGAGACTCTCAGAGAGTATATTCAGAGGTGGATCACTTTGCACCACACTGTGGAGAATGTGTCTGATCATCAGGCAGTCTGCGCCTTCAAAGATGGCGTCAAGAACAGAGAACTGAGTTTGAAGTTTGGTCGAACCGGTGACATGACCTTGAGTCGGATGATGGAGATTGCTACCAAGTACGCCAACGGCGAAGAAGAAGACCGACTCCGAAGCGGCAAGCACAAGCCGAGTCAGTCGGAAAAAGGAAACACCAGTCGGAAACAGAAGCGGAAGGCTGAACCGGCAGCTCCTGGAGAGGCTCTGGCCGTGACTCAGGGAAAGTTTAAGGGGAAACCAAAAGGATCCTGGAACCCCAAGAAGGTAAAGGATAAAGAAGGGAACGACATAATGGATATGCCATGTCACATCCACACGAAGAAAGACGAAGAGGGGAATATCATCTACCCGAAGCACACCACTCACCAATGTCGACTCCTGATCCAGCAGTTTCAGGGAAAACAGTCTAAGGACAAGGAGAAGGAATCGGACAAGGCTGAAGACAAGGAGGACAGTGAGGAA
The DNA here is from genome assembly GCF_002162155.2 of Triticum dicoccoides. Classification (NCBI taxonomy): domain Eukaryota; kingdom Viridiplantae; phylum Streptophyta; class Magnoliopsida; order Poales; family Poaceae; genus Triticum; species Triticum dicoccoides. The sequence goes on from NC_041386.1 coordinate 651,946,861, forward strand.
GGATATCCGCATATCAACTCCACTCTGATGATCTTTGCAGATGTGGAAAGCAGGAGTCGACTGAAAGTCATTAACCGAGAAGTGAACATGGTTGCCCCAGCAAAAGCAAATTATCTGAAATGGTCTCAAATACCCATCACATTCGACTAATCTGATCACCCGACTCATATTGCCACCCCTGGGAGGCAAGCTTTGGTGGTCGATCCAGTTGTTGAAGGCACTCGACTTACAAAAGTGCTGATGGACGGTGGAAGCGGGCTGAATTTGTTGTATGCAGACACACTGAAAGGAATGGACATTCCGATGTCCCGACTGAGCACTAGTAACATGAGCTTTCATGGAGTTATACCAGGGAAGAAAGCCGAGTCACTCGGCCAAATAGCTTTGGACGTGGTGTTTGGTGATTCGAAACATTTTCGCAAAGAAAAGTTGACGTTTGAGGTCGTGGATTTTCAGAGTGCATATCATGCCATTTTGGGGAGACCAGCTTACGCACGGTTCATGGCTCGACCATGTTACGTGTACCTCAAATTGAAGATGCCCGGCCCCAAAGGAGTGATCACTGTCACCGGTGATCGGAAAAAGGCAGAAGAGTGCTTTCAGAAGGGCTCAAAGATTGCCGATTCCCAGGTGACAGCGGTCGAGTTCGAGGAATACAAGCAAAACGCAGATCCGAGTGACTTGCTGCGATCAAAGAAACCCACCACAGAGTCTGCATTCCAGTCGTCCGGTGAGACGAAGCCTGTTCACATTCACCCGACCGACCCCGATGCAGCTCCGACCCGCATCTCCACAACACTCGACCCAAAATAGGAAGAAGCGCTCATCTAGTTCCTCCGTGAGAACTGGGACATTTTTGCATGGAAGCCCGCTGACATGCCAGGTGTTCCCAGGGGACTGGCTGGGCATCGCTTAAGAGTCGACTCGTCTGCAAAACCAGTCAAAGAGCATCTTCGGCGGTCCGCTGTCCAGAAGAGAAAAGCCATTGGTGAGGAAGTGGCTCGACTGTTGGCGGCAGGATTTATCCGAGAGATATACCACTCCGAGTGGCTCGCTAATGTCGTCATGGTTCCTAAGAAGGACAAGTCGCTCCGAATGTGCATTGATTTCAAGCACATCAACCGGGCCTGCCCGAAAGATCATTTTCCTCTCCCTCGCATAGATCAAATTGTTGACTCGACCGTGGGATGCGAGAGGCTGTCTTTTTTAGATGCCTACTCCGGGTACCACCAGATCCGTCTGTACGGACCCGACGAGGTAAAAACAGCTTTCATCACTCCATTCGGGTGCTTCTGCTATATCACCATGCCATTCGGCCTCAAGAATGCCGGAGCCACATTTATGCGAATGATTCAGAAGTGTCTCCTCACTCAAATCAGTCGGAATGTGGAAGCATATATGGATGATATCGTTGTCAAGTCACGAAAAGGTTCCGACCTGCTCGCTGATCTCGCCGAAACATTTGCCAACCTCAGAAGATATGATATCAAGCTCAATCCATCAAAGTGCACATTTGGAGTTCCTGGTGGCAAGTTACTCGGTTTTCTCGTTTCCAAACGGGGAATCGACGCTAACCCAGAGAAGATTGGCACTATTCTCCGAATGAAACGCCCTGTGCGAGTGCACGATGTCCAGAAGCTTACTGGATGCTTGGCCGCATTAAGTCGATTCATTTCACGACTCGGTGAAAATGCATTGCCTCTTTACCGACTGATGAAGAAGACAGACAAGTTCGAGTGGACTCCAGAAGGTGATGCAGCGTTTGCCGAGCTAAAAGCTCTGCTCTCCACCCAGCCGGTGCTTGCTGCTCCAATCAGCAAAGAGCCTCTGTTGCTCTATGTCGCAGCCACATGACAAGTCGTCAGTACTGTGCTTACGGTCGAGCGGGAAGAAGAAGGAAAAGCTCTCAAAGTTCAGCGCCCAGTGTATTATTTGTCCGAAGTCTTGACTCCATCCAAGCAGAGATATCCTCATTATCAGAAGCTTGTGTATGGAATATACATGACCACAAAGAAGGTTGCTCATTATTTTTCTGATCATTCCATCACAGTCGTCAGTGACGCTCCACTATCAGAGATTTTGCACAACAGAGATGCAACTGGTCGAGTGGCCAAATGGGCGATTGAACTTCTTCCCCTTGATATCAAGTTTGAGGCAAAGAAAGCCATTAAGTCCCAGGCAATAGCAGATTTCCTCGCCGAGTGGATTGAACAACAGCAGCCGACTGAAGTTCACTCGGAGCATTGGACCATGTTCTTTGATGGCTCTAAGATGTTGAATGGTTCCGGTGCTGGGGTTGTCCTGGTTTCCCCCAGAGGAGATAAGCTCAGATATGTGCTCCAGATTCACTTTGATTCCTCCAACAATGAGGCAGAATATGAGGCCCTCTTATATGGGTTGCGCATGGCCATTTCACTCGGCGTCCGTCGCCTGATGGTCTATGGCGACTCGGATTTAGTGGTCAACCAGGTGATGAAAGAGTGGGACGTGAGAAGCCCAGCCATGACTGGATACTGCAGTGCAGTGAGGAAGCTGGAAAAGAAGTTCGAGGGGTTGGAGCTCCATCATATACCCCGACTGAAAAATCAAGCAGCTGATGATCTAGCAAAGATAGGTTCCAAGAGAGAAGCCATTCCGAGTGGTGTGTTCTTGGAGCATATACACACTCCGTCAGTCAAAGAAGATCCTTTCACCGAAGAATCTCCACAGCCCAAGAGTACCACAGATCCGACTGAGGTTGAAGTCCCAGCGGTGGTCGACTTGATCATGGAGGTCTTGGTGGTCATTCCCGACTGGACAGTTCCATACGCCGCGTATATCCTGAGAAAAGAGCTTCCGGAGGATGAGGAAGAGGCTCGACAGATCGTCCGTCGATCTAAGGCCTTTACCGTAATCAAAGGACAATTGTACAGAGAAAGCGCGACTGGAGTTGGTCAGAAGTGCATAACACCAGAAGAAGGTCGACTCATCCTCAATGATATCCACTCGGGAACCTGTGGTCATCATGCGTCCTCTCGGACCATCGTGGCCAAAGCATACCGAGCCGGATTTTACTGGCCAAAGGCGAATGAGATGGCAAAAGAGATAGTGGATAAGTGCGAGGGATGTCAGTTCTACTCGAATATGTCGCACAAGCCTGCGTCGGCTCTGAAGACCATCCCACTCGTCTGGCCTTTCGCAGTATGGGGACTGGACATGGTCGGTCCTTTGAGAACAGGACGAAGTGGCTTCACGCATGTACTGGTGGCAATCGACAAGTTCACCAAGTGGATCGAGGCTAAACCAATCAAGAACCTTGACACCGGTACTGATGTTAGCTTCATCAGGGAACTAATATTCAGATATGGAGTCCCGCACAGCATCATTACGGATAATGGGTCGAACTTTGACTCGGAGGAATTCAGAGATTTCTGCAACTCCCAAGGCACACGGGTCGACTACGCCTCAGTCGCCCATCCGCAGTCGAATGGACAAGCAGAGCGAGCTAATGGATTGATTCTTAAGGGATTGAAGCCCCGACTGATGCGTGATCTCAAACACACGGCTGGAGCTTGGGTCGACGAACTTCCCTCAATGCTTTGGGGGCTGCGGACCACACCTAATCGGTCGACCGGAAGAACTCCATTCTTCTTGGTCTACGGAGCTGAAGCAGTCTTGCCGAGTGATCTTCTCCACAATGCTCCTCGAGTTGAAATCTACAACGAAGCAGAGGCTGAACAAGCGCAGCAGGACGCAGTCGACCTTTTAGAGGAAGAAAGGGAGATGGCTCTGATCCGGTCGACCATCTACCAACAAGATTTGCGTCGTTTCCACGCCAGAAATGTGAGAGGTCGAGCCTTCCAGGAAGGAGATTTAGTTCTCCGAGTGGATCAGCACAAACCACACAAGCTTGCTCCTTCTTGGGAAGGTCCCTTCATCGTCACCAAGGTTCTCCACAACGGGGCGTACCGTCTTTACAACGTCGAGCATAATATCGACGAGTCCCGAGCTTGGAACGCGGAACTACTCCGCCCATTTTATACTTAAGTTTTATCACTCGGATGAGTTGCAATAAAGTACTTCTGTAGTTCATGGACCTCAAAATAATAGTGTCATAGCTCCTCCATAATTTCTGTCACTTTTTATTTTTGTCCAATAAAATTCCCCCTCGGTGGGTGACTTAGCCGCGAATCCGTTTCGCCTAAGTTTGTAAAAATCCTACCGAGTGGTGAGCCAGACTCCCACTCGGAGGCTTAGCCGCGAATCCGCTTCGCCTAAGTTTTTAAAAATCCTACCGAGTGGTGAGCCAGACTCCCACTCGGAGGCTTAGCTGCGAATCCGTTTCGCCTAAGTTATCAAAATCCTACCGAGCGGTAAGCCAGACTTCCACTCGGAGGCTTAGCTGCAGTCCAAGGACTCGCCTAAGTTTGTCAAAATCCTACCGAGTGAAGAGCAAACCTCTCACTCGGGGCTTAGCTGCAGTCCAAGGACTCGCCTAAGTTCGTCAAAATCCTACCGAGTGAAGAGCAAACCTCTCACTCGGGGGCTTAGCTGCAGTCCAAGCACTCGCCTAAGTTACAAAAATCCTGCCGAGTGAAGAGCAACCCTCTCACTCGGGGGCTTAGCTGCAGTCCAAGCACTCGCCTAAGTTACAAAAATCCTACCGAGTGAAGAGCAACCCTCTCACTCGGAGGCTTAGCTGCAGTCC
>NC_041386.1:651951890-651992024 GCF_002162155.2 Triticum dicoccoides
TTATCAAAATCCTACCGAGTGGTAAACCAGACTTTCACTCGGGGGCTTAGCTGCAGTCCAAGCACTCGCCTAAGTTACAAAAATCCTACCGAGTGGTAAACCAGACTTTCACTCGGGGGCTTAGCTGCAGCCTTGTGCTCGCCTAAGTTGTAAAAAATCCTACCGAGTGAAGAGCAACCCTCTCACTCGGAGGCTTAGCTGCAGTCCAAGCACTCGCCTAAGTTATAAAAATCCTACCGAGTGGTAAGCCGGGCTTCCACTCGGAGGCTTAGCCGCAGCCCAGTGCTCGCCTAAGTGGGCTAAAGAATAAGTCGATTGCAGTAAAGGCGCCTTGCTTTGAACCTGCAAAAGACATTTCGAGCCAAAAGCAATCGTATTCAAGCACCAAATTCAAGTTTGAATCGATATCTAAAAGAACCGAAAGTGCTCAGGCGTTAAGCCTGTTAAGGTTTATCGGTTACAATTTCACTCGGCATACCGAGGCAAATTTAAAGCGTCGAGCCAGAAGAAGCTTTTTACCCCTCCTGTGGAGGGCTGGAAGGTGCAACGAATTCATCAAGGTCAATTCCGTCGGCGATCCGAGTGGCAGCCGCAAGGAAAGTTTCCATAAAGGACCTGAAGTCGTGTTTCTTGGTGTTGGCCACCCGAAGGGCCGCCAGCTTCTCTTCTCGCGCATCTTTACAGTGGACTCGGGCCAGACACAGAGCAACATCTGCACCACACCGAGCCGAGGACTTCTTCCATTCCTGCACTCGACCAGGGATCGTGTTCAAGCGGGCCATCAGCGACTCAAGGTCATTCTGAAGTGTCTCCTCAGGCCAGAGCGTCGAGTCGATGCGAGATGTGGCGGCCTTCAGCCTTGCGAGATAGTCCACGACAGCTGCAACACGAGACTCCAGTCGGAAAACATCCATGGCAACTTCGTCGTTCACCGGAGAATTGACGGGGTCGAGGTTTGGCTCCAGCCGGCTAGTTTCTTCTTCAAAGTTTTGACAAAATTCTGCAAGGATGATCACTAAGTCAAGGGGATGGTCTGGAAAAACCACAATTGGAAATGTTTGCCGAGCATAGAGGTTTACCTTCAAGCATAAGAAACAGCTTCTTGGCAAGACCACTCAGGAAGGCCTCCAGATCATTTTTCTTCCCAGTCAACTTACTGACTTGGTCGGTCAGGGCAGCTTTATCAGTTTTTAGTCGACTGACCTCCTTGTTGGCGATCCCAAGAGCAGCTTTCAGATTGGTATTGTCTTGTTCAAGCTTGGTGACTGAAGCTAACTTCTCGTCAGCAAGCTTGATCTTCTCAGCTAGTTCGAGGTCTTTCTTTTGTTGGGCCTCCCTTACCTTACCTGCAAGTTACAGCAAGATCAGATTTTAAAACAAGCAAGGGGAAAAGCAGTCGTCAGGGTCTCACCAAACATACCTTCGGTCTCCTCCTTTGCCTTCGTCAGCTTCTCCTGAACCAGCTTCAAGCTCAGCTCGAGTTGAGTGTGCTTGTTTTCCAGCTCAGAGTAGCGAGCCACAAGATCACAGGAGTTCTGCGAAGAACCAATCGACTAAATGTCAAATATAATTCACTTCCGAGTGAAAAAGGAAAAATCACACGTTTCTAAGACTATAGCCGAATACAAGCATTCGACCGTAGTCTCGGGGACTACACCCAGTGGGTGCACTCAGCGTGCCTCCACTAATCCTGTTGAAGACAAAGTCGATCAGTCGACCTCAAAAAAAAAAGAGAGATGTATTCTTTAAGACTGTAATCAACTGCAAGCAGTCGACCACAGTCTCGGGGACTACACCCAGTGGGTGCTCTTAGCGTGCCCCCACCGGTTTGTGAAATCCAGTCGACGTAGTCGACTAACAGAAAGATTGACATCATAAAGCCTAAGGCCGACTGCCAGCAGTCGACCTTAGCCTTGGGGACTACACCCAGCGGGTGCACTCAGCGTGCCCCCGCTAACACGGAGTTTAATCGACACACTCGGCATAGTCGACTGACAGAAAGATTGACATCATGAAGCCTAAGGCCGACTACCAGCAGTCGACCTTAGCCTTGGGGACTACACCCAGCGGGTGCACTCAGCCTGCCCCCGCTAACACGGAGTTTAATCGACACACCCAGTGGGTGACTACTATAAATTCCGGAAAGGAAAAGTTTTTGGTAGCATATCCAACAGAACAAACGGTGGTCGACTGACCTGAACATTGCTTTGGAGGGCAGAACTGGCGTCATAAGCTGCCTGGCTCGCATCCCGGATGGTCTTCAACTGCTCCATCATGATTCCCGCCTGGCGTATTGCCTCCTTCGCCGCGCCAGCTTGGTCCTCTGGGACGTGGTGCGTCGTGAAGAGGGAGGGCTGCTGAGCACTCATCAATGGATCTGCGAAGGACACCGTGTGTCGAGTGGTGTTCTCTTCCTCCGCAATCAGAATCTCAGGCGCCGTCACATCCTGGGGCACCTTGCTGGCAGACGCTTTCCTACTCCTTCTGCACTTCAGCGGTTCCTCATCCTCATCATCATCAGGGAGATTGATAACAGCGTTGGGTGGAGCTACGGAGAAGAATCAGGATCAGAGATCGCGAGTCAGTCGACTAAAAACGGCGTTAAGAATATAGTACCTGGTTTTGAAGTTGCTGCGTCCTCCATCTCATGGTCATCAACCCGGGCTGAGGTCTCAGAAGTAGCAGCACTGAAACTCCAAAGAATCAGTCGACTAACTTCAGCGTCAACCAGAGACAAAGTTCACACAAAATAAGAAGACTTAAGCAGCACGATTACCCTCATATGGTGGGGATGGACACCTTCATCTTCGGCAGGAGCTTGATCGGCTTCGACGAGGCCGCCCTGGGCTGCTTCGGCGCCTTTTCAGTCGGCACTGGAGAGGTGGTCTGAGGGCGTTTGGTCGACTGAGCGGCGGTCGCAACCCCCTTACCACGTTCAGTCGAAGGGTCGTGGACAAGCTTCGACCGCCTTTCCGAGCGCGGTGGTACGACCTCCTCCTCCTCTTCTTCCTCGTCTTCAACGTCATCTTCATCACCGTCATCATCGTCATCGTCATCATCATCCTCTGCAATGTCTGAATCCCACTCCTCCTCTTCCTGGCTCTCGCCCCCACTCGCCTCACCCTCCTCAGTCGGAGCTTGTGCCCCATTGGGCATCGAGTACAGCTCGGTGAGGGCCTAGCAGATATCAAGACAAGGATCAATCGACCAGTCGGCAGGATAAACAGAAATGAATGTGACAAGAACACAGTGGAGAGCAGAGCAAGCGTACCTTGTTTGGATCGTTGTTGTGGTCGAGTGGAGGAATCCTTCTGGCTCCGCATGGGTTATCCTTGTTTCCGGTAACGGCTACCATCCATCTTTCCAGAGTGACATCGTCGACTGCTTCTGGATGGACTCGAGTCTCGTCTTCAGTCCCACAGTACAACCACATGCAGTGACTCCGGAACTGAAGGGGCTGGATGCGACGCCTAAGGAAGACCTCCAGGAGATCCATGCCCGTCACTCCCTCCCGAACCAACTGCACCACGCGCTCCATCAACATCTTCACGTCAGCTTTCTCCTCCGGAATCAACTTCAGAGAGGAGGGCTTGTTCACTCGGTCCATGGTAAACTGAGGGAGTCCACTCGACTGCCCCGGCGTCGACTGGTCCTGGCAGTGGAACCAGGTCGACTGCCAGCCTCTGACTGACTCGGGAAAGGTCATGGGCGGGAAGGTGCTCTTGTTCCTCACCTGGATCCCCAGACCCCCACACATTTGGACGACTTGGGTTCTTTCATCGCCTGGGCTCGCCTTCTTCACGGTCTGAGAGCGACACGTGAATATATGCTTGAACAAACCCCAGTGCGGTCGACAGCCCAGGAAACCCTCACACATAGACACGAACGCGACAAGATAGGCGATAGAATTTGGGGTAAAGTGGTGGAGCCGCGCTCCAAATAAGTTCAAGAAGCCACGGAAGAAAATACTCGGCGGCAAAGAAAATCCTCGATCAACATGGGTGGCCAAGAGCACACACTCACCCTCTTCTGGCTGGGGCTGCCATTCCTTCCCCGGAAGCCTCGCAGCTCCATGAGGGATCAAGCCCTCGTTGGCCATGTCGAGGAGATCTTTTTCTGTGATGGTCGACTGGATCCAGTCTCCTTGGACCCAGGCCTTCGGCAGGCGGGATCTGGACGAAGACCCGCCGCGGCTGGTAGATCTCCCCTTCGCCTTCTCCGACGCCGACGCCTTCTTCGCACGTTCCAGCACCGCCGTCTTCTCCTTGGCCATGGTTGCCGGCGAGATGCGCGAGGGGAAGTTGTGCGGGGGCAAGAGCGAGCGCGCTGGACGGAGACGAAGGGAGCAGAGAGAGAGAGAATGCTGAGGCACAGTACAAAAATCCTCGCCGGGCGCATTTATAAGGTCCCTTCCGAGTGGATGACAGGTGGGCCCGGTCGATCTAATCATATCCAGGAACAGTTATGCAGACGGGATACATGGCGAAGAAAGCGGCGCGGAGATCGAGGCGTCTATGTCCCGTCCCATCTGAACGCCGCGGTCCGCTCCGCTTCGCGCGCGTCCCCAAATTTCGCATCCCCCAGAATCCGCGAACAGCAGATCAGTCTGTCAGACGCGAGGTTTCCCGCGATCCGTCGCTCGGGGATCGTCGAAGTCCGAAAGATCACTCGACGAAAGAAGAGAATGGATCGAGTCGACTGAAGACAAGTTGCTCACTATCGACGAAGAGATTCTTTGGTCCAGAACAACGCACAACCAGAGCGCAAAGGTTAATCGGAAACGACATCAACTCCTTCCTCACTCGAAGCCTCGATCCATTCGGGGGCTAATGATGGGGTCATGTACCTAGGGTAGGGTCATGGACCTGATCTAGGTACCTTACCCAAGGACACCCTTAGAAGAGGTCGCCTTCCAGTCGACCAACGAGGGACTCACTCGACTGACTTGAAGGACTCGACCACGAAGACTCACTCGACCACCAGAAGGTCAAGAGGCACTCTACACTGCAACGGCCTGTAATTAAGTAGACTTTATGGTAGTAAAGACACTTTATGTGGGGCGTTATCAGTAACGCCCCGGACTTAACTCACCTTAAACCCTCTCCTACGTGGGCTGACTGGGGTCCCGGCGCACTCTATATAAGCCGCCCCCCTCCACAGGTAGAGGGGTTCGGTACCTTGTAACTCATATACTCATAATCCACTCGACCGCCTCCGGGCTCCGAGACGTAGGGCTATTACTTCTTCCGAGAAGGGCCTGAACTCGTACATCCCTTGTGTTTACAACCTATCCATAGCTAGGACCTTGCCTCTCCATACCTACCCCCCACTCTACTGTCAGGCTTAGAACCACGACAGCGCCTTCTGCGAACACCCCCGCATTATATGCGTGGGGGCTAAAGCCGAAGACTGCCATCTTTCAGGTTATATACACATATACAGTAACGGCCGCACAGGAGGTATTCTAATTCTTGAAGGCACAAGTATAAAAAGCTTTTATATTCCATCGAAACATTGTTTTACAATAATACATGTTATTCAAACATAACATCCTTCGAGCACTGCGTCTCTATTAAACGAGCGCCCTGCAGAACTTCCTGAAAATAGTGCTCGGCAGATACTCGGCTCTCGTCCGAATCATGGGATGCAACAACAATGGCCTTCATCTCCGCCCAGTATGTCTTGACATGGGCAATAGCCATATGCGCACCCTCTATGCATGATGTCCTCTTCATTGCATTAATATGCGGCACCGCACCGAGGAACTGCTACACCAAGCTAAAATAACTCTTTGGCTCGGGCCTTTTCGGCCACAGATGACTCACGATATACTTCATGGCGAGTCCGGATAACCTATTCAGCTCCGCCCATGCAGCCAAACGATCGGTTAATGGAAATGGGCGCTCTGGATTGTGGAACTGCAACCAAAAAAGCTTTTCCACTTCGTGGTCCTTTTGATCGCGGAAGTGTTCGGCCGTGTCCGCGGCACTCGCCGCCAAGTCCAGATAAGTGTTCCCCGCACTCCACTGCCGGTCCAACGGAGCATATTTAGGATCCCCGAACTTCATCCGCAGCATAAAGGGCTTTCCAGCCGTGATATCTCCGGCCTGACCTAGCTCCTCCTTTATAGCTCTCATCGCAGAGCGAGTATCGTTGGCCTCGGTAGTGACCTTCTCTAGGTCCTTCTGTGCCACCCGATCTTCTTTTTCAATAAGCTTGCAGCGGTCGGCAGCATTCTTCAACTTTACAGCCATCTTGGCCATTTCCTTCTTGCTTTGGCAGTGAGCAGCCTGTTCGGCTTTCAGCTCTTCAGCTGCCTTTAAGGCAGTCGCATCGCCTTTCCTCGCCTGCTCCTTAGCTCGGGCAAGTTCCGCCCGAAGATTCTCCATGGCAGCGGCACCATCTACATCAAGCCCACATGTTGTAAGGTACGGGCATCAAGCTCCTCTTACCAGGTGTCTTCGGAGAAATTACATACCTTGTGCCTCGTCCAGCTGCTTGTTGACAAGCGCGGTGTCGGCATCTGCAACGTCAAGTTGCCGCTTTAGCTCGGCAAATTCGTCAGTCCGGCTAGCCATCGGACACTTCGCCACCTACATAGGAAAGGCGACATATTATATCTGGGATTATGATCCTCGGCGCGCCGTCATTTTTGACAGCGCACAGAGTCTTAGGGGCTACTATCTATACAGGGCACATCTTATATATGTGGATCTGTCAAAAGGTACATCATTTCGTGTACCTCAAAACCTGTCAGTAAACTCCTGACGGCCTCGTACAACCCGCTCTCTGTGGATGAAATCCTTCCAATCACCGTATCCATCAACGCACGGTGTTCTTCTGAGATAGACTCTCGCCCGAGCAGATCCTTCAGCTCCTCCGACCGTGCACCGGACGGTGCCGGACTCGTCCGATGGCCTTTTTCGAAGGCCGGACATGGAGGGCCTTGGGGGGCCATACGACTGCCTTCCGGACCTGCCGGATTCGGAGAAAACCCTCCATGACGACACCTCAGGGCCGCCCACCTCGCAAGGCGGTACGGCAGGGGGAGGCGTTCTGCTCTCCATCATCTCCGGACGAAGATCCCCTGAAGATGAGCTCTGCGGAGAAGGGCTGAGATCCGAACTACAAGGTAAAACTTCGGTTATCTTCCTCAGAAATAGAGCAGGGATGTCTCTCATTTTAAAACCCCCCTCTTTACTTACGGCTCGGTGGAGAGCTGATCCCCTTGGGGGCGCAATGTGACCGAGGCACTCCCCGGCGCCGGACCCTCTGACGAAGATTTCTTCCCCCGCTTTGAGACCATGGCCTCCAGGTCTTTAGAGGCGGTCCTCTTCTTCCCCTGGTTAGAGGAATTCTCGATTCCTCCTTTCCTGACAGCCTCCTTCAGGGAGGCGGTAGATTCCTTGTTCCCCTCTTAGCCTTCTTCCAAAGGTGCAACCTCCAGCATCCTGGTTAACACGAGATCCGGCGTAGTCTCAGGGAGGGGGGCCAGACACCTGATTAGCTTTGCTTTCGCTATCCACTCATGTTTAAGGTATAGCTCTTTTAAGGGCAATTTGATGATAAATATACGGATAACGTGTCCGGGTACAGGGTGATTGCAGCTCAGACCTGCGTCCTTAGACGAGTCCGGACACATTGCTTGTGATCCGAAGAACAATTTGTACATATCCATGGGCGGCGCGCCCACAAAATGTTGGAGGGCTCGTGGTCCTTCCGGATGAAACTCCCATAGGCGGAGGGGGCGATGTTTGCAGGGCAGGATGCGGCGAATCAACATAACCTACATCACTACGGCCAGATTGATATCTCTTTTTAGGAGATCTCGAACGCGGCCCTGCAACAAGGGCACGTCCTTGGACGGCCCCCAGTTAAGCCCTTTATTGACCTATGACGCTAACTGTGGTGGGGGACCCGAGCGAAAGGCAGGTGGCGCCACCCATTTGGAGCCCCTGGGAGCTGTGACATAAAACCACTCTCGTTGCCATAAGCTGAACTCCTCTTGAAAGGAGCCTTCGGGCCATGGAGCGTCAGCATTCTTGCTTATAACAGCACCTCCGCACTCTGCGTGCTTCCCCTTGATCATCTTTGGCTCTACTTTGAAGGTCTTAAGCCACAATCCGAAGTGAGGAGTAATACGGAGGAAGGCCTCGCACACGACAATGAACGATGAGATATGGAGGATGGACTCCGGAGCTAAGTCATGAAATTCCAGCCCGTAATAAAACATGAGCCCCCTCACGAAGGGGTCCGTCGGGAAGCCTAGCCCCCAAAGGAAGTGAGACGCGAACACCACACTCTCACCAGGCTTGGGAGTGGGAATAACCTGCCCTTGAGCAGGCAGCCTATGCGAGATTTCGCAGGTTAGATACCTGGCATCTCTTAGCTTTAGCACGTCTTCTTCCTTAACGGAGGAAGGCATCCACCAGCCTTGAAGGTCGGAGCCAGACGTCATCGGAGGTCCGAAGTGCCTGAATCTGGAGCTTTGGGTGTTGGAACTCAAGGTGAGAGGCGGATTTGATTGAGATTGAAAGAAAGGAGTTGAGCCTTGGTCTCTTTATAAAGAGGTTGAATACCAAGAGCCCTCCCCGTGACCGTTTGGGACTCGCCTTCGATTGAGGAGACATACCAACAGGCACGATTGGGTTACCCACACCCGTATTTGATGAGAATCCCGGAATAAGGGGACACGATCTCTGCTTCGACAAGACGTGCCAAGGAAACCACCTCGCTAAACATGCTGAGGTGGGGCAGTAAAATGATTCGAATAAAGGCTTGGCCGTGGCGTGATGTCATGCTGCGGAATATGGCAGCAGATTAGATTTGTGCAAATATTATTCTCTCTACGGTGGTATGTGGAACTTGTTTTGCAGAGCCGGACACTATCCTTGTGTTCAAAATCTTCTATGAAGTATTCGGGGGAGGAAGCCGCCTTGCAATGCCGAAGACAATCTGCGCGCCGGACTCGTCGTCATTGAAGCCTGGTTCAGGGGCTACTGAGGGAGTCCTGGATTAGGGGGTGTCCAGATGACCGGACTATAACCTTTGGCCGGACTCCTGGACTATGAAGATACAAGATTGAAGACTTCGTCCCGTGTCCGGATGGGACTTTCCTTGGCGTGGAAGGCAAGCTTGGCGATACGGATATGTAGATCTCCTCCCATTGTAACCGACTTTGTGTAACCCTAGCCCTATCCGGTGTCTATATAAACCGGAGGGTTTTAGTCCGTAGGACGAAGAACAATCATACCATAGGCTAGCTTCTAGGGTTTAGCCTCTCTGATCTCGTGGTAGATCTACTCTTGTACTACCCATATCATCAATATTAATCAAGCAGGAGTAGGGTTTTACCTCCATCGAGAGGGCCCGAACCTGGGTAAAAACATCGTGTCCCTTGTCTCCTGTTACCATCCGCCTAGACGCACAGTTCGGGACCCCCTACCCAAGATCCGCTGGTTTTGACACCGACAGTTATGTTATGAATGAAGAAGCTGCTAGAGCTATTTTTGCTTGCAATGATATATATGATCTTAAGAAGTTAATAGCTAAATGGAAGCAGCAATCCCTTAATGCTAGAATGAAACCTGACCCTGCTTTTGCTACTTCACCTATCTGTGTTACTGATAAGGATTATGAATTCTCTGTTGATCGTGAAATAATTACTTTAGTTGAATCTGATCCTTTTTATGGTAATGAATCTGAAACTGCTGTGGCACATCTTACCAAGTTAAATGATATAGCTACCCTATTTACTAATGATGAGAAGCCTCGCTATTATTATATCCTTAAGATATTTCCATTCTCATTAAAGGGTGATAATTCTCTTGATCCTGGCTGTGTGCGTAGTCCCCAGGATATGATTTATTACTTCTCTGCTAAATATTTCCCTCCTCATAAGAAACAAGCTTCCTTGCGGGAAATATATAATTTTGTGCAAATCGAAGAAGAGAGTCTCCCACAAGCTTGGGGGAGGCTTCTCCGATTACTTAATGCTTTGCCTGATCATCCTCATAAGAAAAATGAAATACTCGATATCTTTTAGAACGGACTAACTGATGCTTCCAAGGACCACTTGGACAGTTGTGCTGGTTGTGTTTTCAGGGAAAGAACAGTCGGCCAAGCTGAATTATTATTGAACAATATGTTGACAAATGAAAATAATTGGACTCTTCCTGAGACAATTCCTAAAGCAATTCCTGAACCAATTGAGCCAACTCTTGAGCCTATTCCTAAACCTACTCCAAAGAAGGGAGGCGTTCTATTTCTCAGTCCTAAAGATATGCAAGAGGCAAAGAAATCAATGAAAGAAAAAGGTATTAAAGCTGAAGATGTTAAGAATTTACCTCCTATTGAAGAAATACATGGTCTTAATATACCGCCTGTTGAAGAAACACATTGTCTTGATAACCCGACACAGGTAGTGAAGGTAAATTCTCTCTATAGATATGATAAAGTTGAAATCCCGTCTACTAAATTTCGTAGCCAGTGCTTAGAAGAATTTGATGACTTTATGGATAAACAAGCAAATTTCAATGATTATGTTAGTAGACAATTGAAAAATAATGCTTATATGATTGGACGCTTGAGTGATTATCTATCTAGAGTTAAAGGGTGAACTTAAACTCACTAGTAAACATGCTTCTACGGTTACCACTCAAGCTGAACAAGTACTTAAGGCTCAGAATGAATTGCTAGATGAACTAAATAATAAACATGATTTTGCTGTTAGAGTGGATACTAGAACTGGTAAAATGACTCAGGAACCTTTGTATCCTGAAGGCCACCCTAAGAAAATTGAACAAGATTCTCAAAATAAATAATCTAGATGCTCCTAGTTCTTCTAAGAAGAAGAAAAAGAAAAATGATAGGACTTTGCATGCTTCTAGTGAACCTAATGTAGAAACACCTGAGAATCCTAATGATACTTCTATCTCTGATGCTGAAACACAATCCGGAGATGAACATGAACCTAATGATAATGCTAATAATGATGTTCATATAAAATCGTCAACCTTGTAATAACAATGATATAGAAATTGAACTTGTTGTTGATCTTGATAACCCACAATCAAGAAATCAACGTTATGATAAGAGAGACTTTGTTGCTAGGAAGCATGGCAGATTAAGAGAACCATGGGTTCAGAAACCCATGCCTTTCCCCCCCAAACCATCCAAGACAAAAGATGATGAGGACTTTGAGCGCTTTGCTGAAATGATTAGACCTATTTTCTTACGCATGCACTTAACTGCTATGCTTAAAACAAACCCTTATGCTAAATACATGAAAGATATCATTACTAATAAAAGAAAAATACCTGAAGCTGAAATTTCCACCATGCTTGCTAACTATACCTTTAAGGGTGGAATACCTAAGAAACTTGGTGATCCCGGAGTACCCACTATACCTTGCTCCATAAAAAGAAATTATGTTAAAACTGCGTTATGTGATTTATGAGCCGGTGTTAGTGTTATGCCTCTTTCCTTGTACCGTAGAACTGAATTAAGTAAGTTGACACCTACTGAGCTATCTTTGCAAATGGCTCACAAATCAACTGCTATACCTGTCGGCATTTGTGAGGACGTGCATGTTGTTGTTGCGAACGTTACTATCTTAACATATTTTGTCATTCTTGATATTCCTGAGGATGACAGTATGTCGATCCTCCTTGGTAGACCCATTTTAAATACTGCAGGTGCTATTAATGATTGCAACAAAGGCAATGTCACCTTTCATGTTAATGGAAATGAGCACACGGTACATTTTCCGAGGAAGCAACCTCAAGTTCACAGCATAAACTCTATTTGGAAAATTCCATCAATTATATTTGGAGGTTTTGAATTTCCTCTTCCTACTGCAAAGAAAAAGTATGATATTCTTATTATTGGGGATGTTCATATCCCTGTTGAGGTAACCTAGTGTCACTTTGAAATTTCTCCGGTTTTATGTGATCCAGAATGAGTTTGTTAACAAGACTTGATCAACCTTGTTAGTGGATTCCTTTTGATGATCATGAGATGAATGAAACTAGAAGGCACGACCTTCTGTACCCTCTCTTTATTTTTTGTTATTTAGAATAAATAAAGCAAAAATAGATTTATCTGTCTATTTTCTGAATTATCCATGCAATAAAAAATATCTCGAAAATAAAAGTGCTCCAAATGCACTGCAAATTTAGTATGATTTTTTATGGAATATTTGAGGGTTTTAGACACTGAGAACACTGCAGGGGGGTCAAGCACCTGGCCACGAGGGTGGAGGACGCCCCCCCTATAGGGCGCGCCCCCCTATCTCGTGGGCCCATGGTGGACCACCTCCACTTATTCCTGCACCCACACACTTCTTCTTCCTCCCAAAAAATCATCATCCAGCTCAAGCACGAGTTCCAGCTCATTTTGCTGCGATTTTCGATCTCCTTGCTCAAAGCCCCATTCACAAAACTGCTTTGGGAGATTGTTGCTTGGTATGTAACTCCTCCATTGATTCAATTACGTTTTGTTCTAGTGCTTTATTCATTGCAAATCCTTGCTGCCTTGGTGACCCTGTTCTTCAGCTTGCATGTTAAATTTATGAGGTCCCAAGTAATTCTAATCCATGATATAGGCTCTAGGCACTTGTAGGAGTAGTTGCTATCAATCTTGTTCAGTTTTATTTACTTTTATTTTGAAGTTAGTAAAAATCTCAGAATTTTCAGAAAATGAAGAGGTGGCTTTTGAGGGGCTCTTCTAGCCAAGCCTCCCAGGATAAGCAAGCCAAGGAGAAAGAAAAGGCCAAGTATAATCTTCCTCGCATAGTCGAAGTAAGGCCTTGTGAGTGGCCATGTGATAATTTCTTGAGAGCAGCCGGGATTTATAAAGACTTTTATTCTTTGGCTGAAAATGCAGGCCTCATCGACTTCCTCCACGATCGGATCGAATAGTATCTCTTGCTTACCAATACTTTTGTGCAAAACTTTTATTATCATCCTAAGAAATCACCTCCTTCAGTATCTTTTCATTTATATGATGACGTTAGGGAAATGTCATTACGTAATTTTTGCGCGGTTTGTAGAATACCCTTTGAGGGTAGGCTAGATGAACCACATCGTAAAGATGTGGATGGTTTCATTGATACTATTACTGTAGGGGAACCGAAGAAGGGTTCCGATGCAAGAATCACTAGCATACACTTTCCTATTTTACGCTACTTTGCTCTATTTGCTAGTCGATGCCTAATTGGTCGTGGAAATAGTAGAAATTTCAACATTCCTGATATTATTATTCTGCTCCATGCCTTATTTGGTGATAACACTTTTAGTATGGGTGCCATTATTGGAAAACGGTTAAGTCTAAACCGTACAAAAGGCCCCATCTTTGGAGGTATCTATGCTGCATGCCTTGCTAAATATTTCGAGATACCTATTAGACATGAGGAGGAAGAGGAGACATCTATGCCTCTTACCCTTTTAGATTACAGGAGCATGGTAGCTCATGAGTTTATTGTTGACAACGATGATAAGATGCTTCAGTATAACCTGAGATTTAATAAGAAACACAGTGAGATTATTACCCTGCCTCCACCTTCTTTGTTTGATTTAACTGCAGGTCATTACCTTATCTTGCCGGAAGCGGTGTACGCGCACCGAGGCCAGACATCAGCTCCAGAGCCTGAGCCAGAACCACCACTGGACCCATATCGTCCATCATCTTATCAGTGGGATCCAGAGGAGATTGCCAACCGGTGGCAGTATGATGACACTCTTCAGCACACCGGGGAGAGTAGCCGCTATCCATGGGCATAGACCAACTTAGGCCAAAAGCTTAAGCTTGGGGGAGTACGTATTTCCCGCCGACTTTACATTCATGTTCACATACTATTCTTGTTTTCTTCTTGTGTGTCTGATAAACTTTAAGAAAAACCAAAAAAATTAGTTAGTTCAAATTCCAAGCTTGTAGTAATAATTAAAATTGAAAACCCAAAAATATTTCTCGTTCTTCTTTTACTTGTGGGGAGCTTTCCCATGTAAATAGTTTTATTTCTTTTCTTTCCTTTGGGGCTCAAGAGTAGAAGACCATATTGAAAAATGTTTAGTGGCTCTCATATGCATGATGTCTGATTTAATCTAGAGCCCATATTATCTTGTCTTCTCTCTTGAATTGAATGCTTGCAGATTCTAGCTTAGTCCAATGCACGTGCACTCTTATTATTATACGCATCGTTCGGTCGCGCAAGTGAAAGGCAATAATGACGATATATGATGGACGATTTGAGATGAGAGAAGCTGGTATGAACTCGACCGCTTTTGTTTTCGTAAATATGATGAGTTCATCGTTCCTGATTCAGCATATTATGAAGTAAGCATGTTTGCAATGACATTTAGAGATTATAGTTGCTTATGTCATGCTTAATTAGCTATGAGTTATAATGGTTTACCTTGCATGCCAACATGCTATTAAAATGATTGTGATGTGGTATGATGAGATGGTATCCTCCTTTGAATGAATTGAGTGACTCGACTTGGCACATGTTCAAACATGAAGTTGAAACAAAATCAACATAGCCTTCACGATATTTATGTTCATGGTGGATTATAACCTTCTCATGCTTGCACCTAGTGTAAATTAATTTTAATGCATGTTCATGACTGTTGTCGCTCTCTCAATTGGTCGCTTCCCAGTCTTTTGCTAGCCTTCACCTGTACTAAGCAGGAATATTGCTTGTGCATCCAACCTCCATAAACCCCAAAGTTATTCCATATGAGTCCACCATACCTTCCTATATGCGGTATCTACCTGCTGTTCCAAGTAAATTTGGATGTGCCAAACTCCAAAACTTCAAATGAAATTCTGTTTTGTATGCTCGAACAACTCATGTTCCAAGTAGGGCTATCTGTATCTTTCATGCTAGGTGGGTTATTCTCAAGAGGAGTGGACTCCGCTCCTCATTCACTAGAAAATGGCTGGTAACCGGGATGCCCAGTCCCATGATCAAAAAGATCAAAGCAAATCAAAATAATTAAAACAAAACTCCCCCAGGACTGTTGTTGGTATGGACGGTACCCCGTTGTTTCAGATGGCCGTGGAGTGTGCTTGTTTGTGGTGGGGGAGTATAACTTTACCATTCTATTTGGGAACTGCCTATAATGCATGTAGTATGGAAGATATCGCCATCTCATAGTTGTTGCATTGACAGTGAAAGTATGCCGCTCAAAATGTTATTTATCTCTCTATTTTAAAATTGAGCTCTGGCACCTCTACAAATCCCTGCTTCCCTCTGCGAAGGGCCTATCTATTTACTTTTATGTTTAATCATCACCCTCTTATTAAAAAGCACCCGCTGGAGAGCACATTATCATTTGTATGCATTACTGTTAGTTTATATTGGGTATGACTTGACTAGATCTCTTTTACCAAGAATTGCAATGTTTAGTCAGTCCTTGATCTTTAAAGGTGCTCTGCATTTTTGTTTTGCGGTCTCAGAAAGGGCTAGCGAGATACCGTTTTGTTATATCATATTATGATTGTTTTGAGAAAGTGTTGTCATCCGAGTTTTATTATTATCGCTCGCTAGTTGATTATGCCATTGATATGAGTAAACATGAGACCTAAGTGTTATTGAGAATATGCTTAGTTCATAATCTTTGCTCAAACCTTGAATGTTGGCTTTACATATTTACAACAACAAGAGCAAACAGAGTTTGTAAAAGTTTTTCTTTATCACTTTCAGTTTGTCAACTGAATTGCTTGAGGACAAGCAAAGGTTTAAGCTTGGGGGAGTTGATACGTCTCCAACGTATCTACTTTTCCAAACACTTTTGCCCTTGTTTCGGACTCTCACTTGCATGATTTGAATGAAACTAACCCGGACTGACGCTGTTTTCAGCAGAACTGCCATGGTGTTATTTTTGTGCAGAAACAAAAGTTCTCGGAATGACCTGAAAATCCACGGAGATAACTTTTGGAATATATAAAAATACAAGCAAAATATGAAGGCCAGGGGCCCCACACCCTGTCCACGAGGGTGGGGGCGCCCCCCCCTATAGGGCGCGCCCCCTATCTTGTGGGCCCCCTGCTGCTCCACCGACCTCAACTCCAACTCCATATATTCCGTTTCACAGAGAAAAAAAATTGGAGAGGAAGTTTCATCGTGTTTTACGATACGGAGCCGCCGCCAAGCCCTAAAACCTTTCGGGAGGGCTGCTCTGGAGTCTGTTCGGGGCTCCGGAGAGGGGGATTCATCGCTATCGTCATCATCAACCATCCTCCATCACCAATTTCATGATGCTCACCGCCGTGCGTGAGTAATTCCATCGAAGGCTTGCTAGACGGTGATGGGTTGGATGATATTTACCATGTAATCAAGTTAGTTTTGTTAGGGTTTGATCCCTAGTATCCACTATGTTCTGAGATTGATGTTGCTATGACTTTGCTATACTTAATGCTTGTCACTAGGGCCCGAGTGCCATGATTTCAGATCTGAACCTATTATGTTTTCATGAATATATGTGAGTTCTTGATCCTATTTTGCAATTCTATAGTCACCTATTGTGTGTTATGATCCGACAACCCTGAAGTGACAACAATTGGGATACTTCTCGGTGATGACCGTAGTTTGAGGAGTTCATGTATTCACCAAGTGCTAATGCTTTGATCTGGTTCTCTATTAAAATGAGTCCTTAATATCCCTTAGTTTCCACTAGGACCCCGCTGCCACGGGAGGGTAGGACAAAAGGTGTCATGCAAGTTCTTTTCCATAAGCATGTATGACTATATTCGGAATACATGCCTACATTACATTGATGAATTGGAGCTAGTTCTGTGTCACCCTATGTTATAACTGTTGGAAATATGCCCTAGAGGCAATAATAAAATGATTATTATTATATTTCCTTGTTCATGATAATTGTCTTTTATTCATGCTATAATTGTGTTATCCGGAAATCGTAATACATGTGTGAATAGATAGACCATAACATGTCCCTAGTACGCCTCTAGTTGACTAGCTCGTTGATCAATAGATAGTCATGGTTTCCTGACTACGGACATTGGATGTTGTTGATAACGGGATCACATCATTAGGAGAATGATGTGATGTACAAGACCCAATCCTAAGCATAGCACAAGATTGTGTAGTTCGTTTGCTAGAGCTTTTCCAATGTCAAGTATCTTTTCCTTAGACCATGAGATCGTGTAACTTCTGGATACCGTAGGAGTGCTTTGGGTGTACCAAACGTCACAACATAACTGGGTGACTATAAAGGTACACAACAGGTATCCCCAAAAGTGTCTATTGGGTTGACACGGATCGAGGGATTTGTCACTCCGTATGACGGAGAGGTATCTCTAGGCCCACTCGGTAATGCATCATCATAATGAGCTCAAAGTGACCAAGTGTTTGGTCACGGGATCATGCATTACGGTATGAGTAAAGTGACTTGCCGGTAATGAGATTGAACGAGGTATTGGGATACCGACGATCGAATCTCGGGCAAGTAACGTACCGATTGACAAAGGGAATTGTATGCGGGGTAACTTGAATCCTCGACATCGTGGTTCATCCGATGAGATCATCGAGGAGAATGTGGGAGCCAACATGGGTATCCAGATCCCGCTGTTGGTTATTGACCGGAGAGTCGTCTCGGTCATGTCTGCGTGTCTCCCGAGCCCGTAGGGTCTACACACTTAAGGTTCGGTGATGCTAGGGTTGTAGACATATTAGTATGCAGTAACCCGAAAGTTGTTCAGAGTCCCGGATGAGATCCTGGACGTCACAAGGAGTTCCGGAATGGTCCGGAGGTGAAGAATTATATATAGGAAGTCAGGTTTCGGCCATCGGGAAAGTTTTGGGGGTCACCGGTATTGTACCGGGACCACCGGAAGGGTCCCGGGGGTCCACCGGGTGGGGCCACCTATCCCGGAGGGCCCCATGGGCTGAACTGGGAGGGGAACCAGCCCCTGGTGGGCTGGTGTGCCCCCCCTTGGGCCCCCCTGCGCCTAGGGTTGGAAACCCTAGGGGTGGGGGTGCCTCCACCTGGCTTGGGGGGCAAGTTCCCCCCTGGCCGCCGCCCCCCTTGGAGATTTCATCTCCTAGGGCCGGTGCCCCCCTAGAGGGCCTATATAAAGAGGGGGGAGGGAGGGCTGCCAGACCCATGCTCTTGGCGCCTCCCTCTCCCCATGCACCACCTTTCCCTCCCGCTGAAGCTTGGCGAAGCCCTGCCAAGATCGCTGCTGCATCGACCACCACGCCGTCGTGCTGCTAGATCTCCATCAACCTCTCCTTCCCCCTTGCTGGATCAAGAAGGAGGAGACGTCTTCCCCAACCGTACGTGTGTTGAACACGGAGGTGCTGTCCGTTCAGGACTAGGATCATCGGTGATTTGGATCACGACGTGTACGACTCCCTCAACCCCGTTCTCTTGAACGCTTCCGCTCGCGATCTACAAGGGTATGTAGATGCACTCCTCTCTCTCATTGCTAGATGAACTCATAGATTGATCTTGGTGAAGCGTAGAACTTTTTTTATTTTCTGCAACGTTCCCCAACAGTGGCATCATGAGCTAGGTCTATGCGTAGTTCTCTTTGCACGAGTAGAACACAAATTTGTTGTGGGCGTAGATGTCGTCAACTCTCTTGCCACTACTAGTCTTATTTTGCTTCAGCGGTATCGTGGGATGAAGTGGCCTGGACCGACCTTACACGTACGCTTACGTGAGACAGGTTCCACCGACTGACATGCACTAGTTGCATAAGGTGGCTAGCGGGTGTCTTTCTCTCCCACTTTAGTTGGAGCGGATTCGATGAAAAGGGTCCTTATGAAGGGTAAATAGAAGTTGGCAGATCACGTTGTGGCTTTTACATAGGTAAGAAAACGTTCTTGCTAGAACCCTATTGCAGCCACGTAAAACATGCAACAACAATTAGAGGACGTCTAACTTGTTTTTGCAGCATATGCCTTGTGATGTGACATGGCCAAAAGTTGTGATGAATGATATATATGTGATGTATGAGATCATGTTCTTGTAATAGGAATCATGACTTGCATATCGATGAGTATGACAACCGGCAGGAGCCATAGGAGTTGTCTTAATTATTGTATGATCTGCGTGTCAATGATTTAAGGCCATGTAATTACTTTACTTTATTGCTAAACCATTAGCCATAGTAGTTGAATTAATAGTTGGCGAGCAACTTCATGGAGACACGATGATGGAGATCATGGTGTCATGCCAGTGACGAAGATGATCATGGAGCCCCGAAGATGGAGATCAAAGGAGCTATATGATATTGGCCATATCATGTCACTATTTGATTGCGTGTGATGTTTATCATGTTTTTTGCATCTTGTTTACTTAGAATGACGGTAGTAAATAAGATGATCCCTCATAATAATTTCAAGAAAGTGTTCCCTCTAACTGTGCGCCGTTGCGAAAGTTCGTTGTTTTGAAGCACCACATGATGATCGGGTGTGATAGATTCTAACATTCACATACAACGGGTGTAAGACATATTTACACATGCAAAACACTTAGGTTAACTTGACGAGCCTAGCATGTACAGACATGGCCTCGGAACATAGAGACCGAAAGGTCAAACATGAGTCGTATGGAAGATACGATCAACATGGAGATGTTCACCGATGATGACTAGTCCGTCTCACGTGATGATCGGACATGGCCTAGTCGACTCATGTAACACTTAGATGACTAGAGGGATGTCTAATCTGAGTGGGAGTTCATTAAATAATTTGATTAGATGAACTTAATTATCATGAACTTAGTCTAAAAACCTTTGCAAAAATGTCTTGTAGATCAAATGGCCAACGCTCATGTCAACCTCAACTTCAACGCGTTCCTAGAGAAAACCAAGCTGAAAGATGATGGCAGCAACTATACAGACTGGGTCCGGAACCTGAGGATCATCCTCATAGCTGCCAAGAAAGCATATGTCCTAGAAGGACCGCTAGGTGAAGCACCCATCCCAGAGAACCAAGATGTTATGAACGCTTGGCAGTCACGTGCTGATGATTACTCCCTCCTTCAGTGCGGCATGCTTTACAGCTTAGAACCGGGGCTCCAAAAGCATTTTGAGCAACATGGAGCATATGAGATGTTCGAGGAGCTGAAAATGGTTTTCCAAGCTCATGCCCGGGTCGAGAGATATGAAGTATCCGACAAGTTCTATAGTTGTAAGATGGAGGAAAATAGTTCTGTCAGTGAGCACATACTCAAAATGTCTGGATTGCACAACCGCTTGTCCCAGCTGGACATTAACCTCCCGAACGAGGCGGTCATTGACAGAATCCTTCAGTCGCTCCCACCTAGCTACAAGATCTTTGTGATGAACTACAATATGCAGGGGATGGTGAAAACTATTCCTGAAGTATTTTCAATGCTGAAGTCAGCGGAGGTGGAAATCATAAAGGAACATCAAGTGTTGATGGTCAATAAAACCACTAAGTTCAAGAAATGCAAGGGTAATGTTGGGGATATAACTACTGAGTATAAACCGCCCAGGAGGGGCCGGTTCACCCTCAACTATATCGAAGCCCACGAAGACTCAGAAGATGGCGCTTTACTATTTAACTTAGAGGCCCGGAGCCCAAAGGCGGATTAGGGCCCATAGTGGTAAACCGCCATAGTCATGTAACTTGTATTGTAAGATAAGGAAAGGATAGACCGAGCCGAACACTTGTATGAGTCAACCTTGAGACTATGTAGACCGGCCGGGTGTCAACCCATGTATATAAGGGGACGACCCGACAGCGGTTCAGGGACAAGAAACACAACTCGATAGCCAGGCATAGCTTGTTTAGCTCCCTGGTTAGCGAGACCCCAATAATCCCATCACAACTAGACGTAGGCCTTTACCTTCATCGAAGGGGCCGAACTAGTATAAAATCCCTCGTGTCCTTTGTCCGGTTTAACCCCTTTAAGCTAACCCGTCGCGATGGCTCCACGACTAAGTACTTACACGAGGACATCTGACGTGATATTTCCACGATAGTTGGCGCCCACCATGGGGCTATCGCATGATGGTTTCGAGTTCTTGAAGGGCAGCTTTGAAGGACTCAAAGGATACGTGGTGGGCCGGATGACCAAGAGTAGTCGTGGCAAGCTCTACATCGACGATGCAGGCTGGGGCCCTGAGACCGGCTCAATCGAGTATGGGTACTGGGTCCCCTTCGGCGGAATTCACGTCTTCATCGGCAAGATTGGTGAACCGGGCCCTGAGCCGGACATCTGCACCGACCTCGTTGAAACGGCTCAGCGTACAAGTCCCACCCGGATTCAGCGTCCTATGAAGCGTGCGTTCGTGGGATGTGTCCACGGGGTCGGATCTGAACCGGTGTCAGAGGGTGACACGGTCGCTTATTCCGACGGCGAATCATCTGGTGAAACCGAATCCTTGTACCAAGTCCAGGATGGCGTGTTTGAAGGGTATTCCGATGGCACCAGTATTCTGGAATTCCTTGAAACACCGAACCACGTTGGAATCTTCATGGCTGGGACATAGCCAACCTTGCAAAACTCTACTACGGCGGTGTCCGGACCGGTGGCAGGGGCAGGAGGCTCCGTGCGCCGGCCGGCTCAAGTTCTCTCCGGTTTGATGGATGCCTGGGCGGCCTTGTTGACCACAACAGTTACACCAGCGACACGAGATCAGCACAACGCGGACATTGCGAATCTAAAAGATCAGATTACGCAAGCCAAGGCAAACTTAGCGGCTGAGGAAACTAGGATGGCGGAGGAACGGGCCGCTTTAAATGCCCAGGCGCAAAGGATTCAAGCTGAGAATTATCGGCTTTTAATGGATCAGAACACCCTAAATCAAGTATCCAGGAGGAAGCATCAATCCCGCCTGCCGGCGGATTACAACGGAATGAATCTCTTTGGAACGCCAGGAGCAGGAACTAGCAACCCGCCAGCAGTAAACCGGAATACCACTACTAGGAAAAGGCCTACTAATGGCGCACCTAATTTGGCCATTAATGGCGCATTAGTGGTGCGCCATTAGTGCCACGCCATTAGTATATTTTACTAATGGCGCACCACTGGTGCGCCATTAGTATCTGGTATACTAATGGCGGACCTTAGATGCGCCATTAGTATATACAACAGTGCACCATTAGTATGCCTCCCAGGGGGCCATGTATACCCAGGTGCTTTGGCATACTAATGGCGCACAACAATAAGATGCGCCATTAGTAACTTCGGCATACTAATGGCGCACTGTTTAATGATGCGCCATTAGTATCCTTTGGCATACTAATGGCGCACTGTGATGTGATGCGCCACTAGTATGAATATTAGGTTTTTTTTATTTTTTATTTTTCTGTTTTTGCACAGGTTACAAAATGTATAATTGGACAAAATATAGACAGCACACATCAACAACAGATTCATTGAATACAATAGAAGATTAGTCTCTGAATACAATTCATCATATTAGTCTCTGAATACAATTCATCATATTAGTCTCCAAATTGAAAAGACCGAACAAAGATAGAACATTATATTACAAGTCTCGAGACCGCGAGTAGCGAGTTTGTCTTCACATTACAAGTCGATATCGATCATCTAAACTACCATCACATAGAAGAGAGCTGCGGTCATCACGATGAGCATCATCACGATGAAACTCGTCTTCATCCGGTTCCTCCAACGCTCACTCCCCTCTCCCGCTAGATAGCGGGCGTATCTAGATTCGGCCTCGGCCCTAGTGGTGTACCCTTTGTAACTGTTACCGCTGAATCGGTGAACCTGTCTCCGACACTCCTCCCAGTCGTCGTAGACTCCGGGAACCTTACCCTTGTACACGACATACGACGGCATCGCTATGCACTAGCCAAATGAAATGTTAGTACCAATTCACAGACAATACATAAGCAATATATAAGTATGTAACAGAACGATCGAAAGAGAAAAGCAAGACATTAATAGCATCGATTACATCTAAGTTGAACGACTCTCGAAACCAAAGAGACATACTACAAGTTCAATAAAGTTTAATTACAACATGAGCCAATCGATGTTTCAGAACTAGACACAGCATCACTGCTTTATACTCGACTCAAGGGACCGGAGCGTGGATGAAGCCGCCGTCTATCATGGGAGTCATGAAAGAACGGGCGTTGTCAGCCTGCATTTGTAGCATTGTGTCAATGTCACTGTTTGACGGTTGATTTCTAAGGTAGAACTGCCCTGAGGTACGAAGGACATCTTGATGGATGATTTCCGCAAACTCCGACTGGATGCGAAAGAATTCTTGTCTGATGTCCGCGTCCTGGATTGTGGACACGCTCGCGGGCCAATCTTTGAGTTTACTCGGTAGCAGAAGTTGATGATGGTCACGTATGATCGCCCGCATGTGATGGATGGCGTAGTAGGTACTCTTCTGACCGCCAGGCGGCTGCTTGACGCAGCAGAACATCATATTGTGGGAGAACACGTGCTTGCCGTACTTACGAATAGGCCTGGTGAAGGTGCCTCCAAATTTGGCGTAGCCGGGGAGAACATCATCAAGAACCTTCTTGACATTTGTGTAGTCTACGTTCGACTGACGGTCCGGGTCGAAATACGTGGCCATGGAATATTTGGGGCTTAGGAGGATGAGCGTGCAATGTGTGTCACTGCAGAAAACACGGAATGTTAAAATAAAAACAATCGAAATCTAAGAATTCATATGTTACGGGCCGGTTGAGGGGAGGACTTACTCGGCAAAGTAAGGCACGAGGAAGTTATCCTTATCTTGGTTTGCCAGAATGACGCCTTCGAGGTAAGAACTCGCGACTTGCCGGTCCCCAGCGCTGCCCAAGATCTTGGCACGCATGTAGAAGGGGTCGACTATCACGATGTCCGGGGTCTTGTCGCGAATGATCCGCATCTCCATACTCAGCAAAAATAGCCGAACGAAGGTGTAGTGCAGCGGATGAAGGTTCAACATAGCGTGGATGTCATCAAACCGCAGGACGGTCGTACGCCCGATGGAGTTATCCACAAAGCCCTTGCCCTCTGGCACCTTGGCCGCGAAAACCGGGTATGCCACATCCTTCTCTCTGAGACGCCACTTCTCCAAAGAAAGAACACTGTCATGCAGACTCTGCATAGCACCGGTTGCAGCATTGAGCATATTTGTCGATAGCATCGCCCTACCCGCCACATGCACCCTCCTCGAGATATCCTTAGGTGAAGGTGGCCCGTCCTGAGCACGGATCATACTCGGTGCCGGCTGGCTCGCACCCTTGTTAGTCTTTCTTTTGCGTGCTTTCTTCTTCTCCTGTAATGGGACCGAGTTCTGCTCACAGACCGCCTTCTTGAGTGTGTTGGGGCTGATAATATTTTGCACCCCGCCTATCTGAGGCTCGGTGAAGTCGGCAGCTGGAGGCGTCTCCTGAGAGCTGAACGGCAGACGACGCCTGTTGCAACTTGGCTTCTCCGCGGTACCAGCTAGATCGTGCACGTATTTTGTTGGGTTGGGTTCTTTAGAAGGAGGCCCCATGAAGTCGCCATCGTACCCATGTTCGGCAAAGTACTGATCGACGTTGCCAAATGTATCGTCCTCGTCGTTGTTCTGATCCTGTGCCATATGCGTGTTTGGATCCAGTGGCATAGGGATGTCTGGCACCGTTGCAGCGGTCTTGCCATGGGGCCGACTTGGCGCCGGCACGACTGGCGGTGTTGTCTTTGGGGTGGTGTCCCCTGCCCCCAACGAATCTGGCTCTTTGGCCAAAGCAGGGGCCAGCTCAGGCAGGCGCTGAGGGTCATCACGTCATCGTCGTCGGCCCCGACGGGTCGAATCGGAGGTAACAACTCGTTGTAGCCTGGCAGCACCCGAACCAGTTCAACCCTAAACAAGTTGGGTGGCATCTGGGTACCATGGAACAAGGGGTTGCCCGGTTGAACGATTTTGCCCTTGGCGACATCGTCCAACTCGTTGTTCACAAAGTGCAGGAGAGTGCACGGAACGTTGGCGGCGCCCTGCGAAAACATGTAGGGCGTCAGGGATGCCCAGTCAAAGGCAAGGAGATGAAGTCCTCGGCCGAGAGAGGCTTAATTAGTTACCGTGATGATGGCGTCGAGCTCGGCTAATGTCGAGGCACCGCCAACGGCGGGCGTGCAGTTGACGGAGGGGCTGCTTGCTGCAGAGGTGCCGGCCGGCGTACACCCGAGTGCATTAAGCTCCCGTGCCGGCGTCGGAGACACCAATGCCGCCTCCGCCGGAGACACCAATGGCCCCGCCATCGCATTCTGCGAGTTGCTGGCCGTGAAGCTAGGAATCGGGGGCGGCCCCTGTTGGCCGCCCGCAATCCACGCACTCAACCCCTGGATCAAGGTAGGCACAATGGCGGTGATCGTCGCTCCGAGTTGTTGTTGCACTTGCTCTTGGACAATCTCCGGAATCCGCGCCACCTGTGCCTTGAGTTCTTGAACCTCACGCGCCTGGCTTTCCGAGATGGTCTTTTTCTCCTTCCGCACACCAGCGGTATAGTATGACCCCCATTTTGTGGACAAGCCTTTGCCGGCCACACGACCAGCTGACGTCGGCTTACTGAGCTTATCCTTGTTCTTCATTACATTCAACGCCCTATTTAGAGTGGTGTCCCAAGGGTTGCTCTTAGTCGACCCCGCGCTACTGCTTTCAGTCGCCTGCAGAAGGAATGTGAACCATTTAGAAATTTGGCTTCATTAATTAGAATGCAACCATATGGAGCTAATTATGCGGGGGTGTATTCCTTACTAGAACAAGCTCAAGCGCCCTGGTCTTCGGATCTGTGGTAAGCTCCTTTGTTATCGGGTCCTCCTTGTACCGGGCCCTGACATAGTTCCTGGTCTGCTTGTTACCGCTGTATTTCTCGAAGCGGGGCGGTAGGCCTTGCTCGGCACGCTCCGCGTCCTCCTTGTCCCATATAGGCTCCGCCACTCTGTAACCGCCGGGACCGAGTTTGTGTTCCCCTAAGTTCAACTCCCGCATTTCTTTCCCCCACTGACTTGATTCGGAGTTTGCGGTGCTCGAGCAATTGATCTTGAAGTCGTTGTAGTCATCTTCGGTGATCGAAGGATTTTTCTCCTTGATCTCCTCATAATTCTCACCTTTCTCAATCATTCTATTCACATTGCTTTTCCAAGTAGACAGGGCCTTGCTCATCTTCGTGAGGGTTGCATTGTTCACTTTATTCCCTTTGAGGCTTCTATTTTCAAATTCAGCGGGGAACTTGTATCGTTCGTGCAGCTTCATGAAGAGGAGGTTGCGCAAATTCCCTCGGTCAGGATGCCTCAGGTTCTCGATGTTGATCGAGACGGTGCTCCGGAGAATGCACCCGAGCTGAAGCGAGTACCCCTTGACTATTCGTTCGGGCGATGTTGGATTCTCGTCGGAGTCCACTTCAGTAACTTCCTCCTTGAGGGTGCGGAGCACGGTCGGGCGCCGGTCC
This sequence comes from Triticum dicoccoides, assembly GCF_002162155.2. NCBI lineage: Eukaryota > Viridiplantae > Streptophyta > Magnoliopsida > Poales > Poaceae > Triticum > Triticum dicoccoides. The sequence goes on from NC_041386.1 coordinate 651,978,301, forward strand.
TTCCGTTGCCTCTTCGGTTGGCTGCCATCTGTGCGTGCGCCGCCATCATCAGTGGTGGCATCCTCGGCGGCACCAACAGTGGTGGCATCAGTGGGGTCATCCTCGGCGGTACCATCAGTGGTCTCAGGATCGGTGGGGAAGGCGGCGTCCTCATACAAGTGAGGTTGTTCCTCCATCTCCTGGGACAACTTCCAGAATGCCTTGCCGCCCGAACCCCCGGCCTCATTGGAGTTGGCCATGTTTCTCTCTAAATAGGAACAACGTTGGTTATTGTCAAGGAACAAGATCATGGTCTCATCATTTAGGGTTTGTCGACACCGAGGCATCCTAAAAGCTAAGCTTTTATCATTGAGGGTTTTTCGATGCCGAGGCACCCTAAAAGCCTAAGCTTTCATCATTAGTCACAAGTACCCCGGCCCATGCATTAGTCACAAGTACCCCATATGTCCTATTTTTAGCAAAGTCATGCTAAAATTCACGGAAAATTTCAGCATGACCTTTGCTGAAAATAGGACATATGGAGTACCCAAATTTGCTGGAACGGAAGTTAATCGACATTCCAGCAAACTCAAGGGCCTCTCGGGTGGACAAGGCAAAAAAGGCCTTCATCACAACATGGAAAATACATTGGCATGTGAAGAGGTGAAACAATATATGCATCTCCAAGCAGTATCATTCAACATTTTGGACAAACCACTACAAGTAATACTGGATCAGAATAACTTTGTTGTGTATTAGAATTCTGCTTGCTTTTATTGTTTTAGTTCAAATCTGAATTAAAACCAAGACGAGTATTTTGGAATGGAGGGTGTAGTAACTTAGCAAGTACTACCTCTGTTTTTAAATGTAAGACGTTTTGACAGTTTAGTTGAACTGTGAAAACATCTCATATTTAGGAACAGAGGGTGTGCCAATTAAAGGAAGGTCATTCGTGTTCTGAGCAGACACAAGACAATGCATAATTGTGCTAGTAGTAAAACACATAATCTTGCAAAACCAAAATACTTTCTTATTAACTGCAAGTGGGGAACACCAGGAGCAGAATTAATTGGCGGCTGCTCATGTCTAACAGCCCTGCGGCAGCAGAGCCTGAAGACAGACAAGTCTCACCAGATGAAATAAACGGGTTTCTAATAAGTATGTAAAGAGTGATGATTCTTCTAGAGACATAGTAGCAGTTTCTAACATATTACACTGACAACTGAACTGTCACAAGTAAGAGACCTCATTAGGCTAAAAGCCAAAGCCCACAAGTACTTGTGAACTGAATCTTGCAAGTCCAAACCCATTGCTTGAATCCAGAGAAATAAAATCAGAATGCTCACAGGAAGAATAAACTCACACTAACACATAATTATTACCGATAGGCTAACACCACACATCTTCAAATAATTCCAATATAATGAGTTTGAGTAGAGAAAATGTCATTTCTATTACAACCAAATCCATTTACAGTACAAGTCTAAGAAAAGCTACAACACATCTTCTAACCATGAGAAGTAACCAACAAGCGGGGAGACAAGTACACTAAAAGAAGACATGTCAGAAAACAGCTCAAAATCCCCACAGCCCAAAGCAATAAAACTAACATCGCCATCTATGTTACGGCGAAAAAGTGAACTGTGTAGCAGTACCAGTAAACAGCTCATAACTCCCCCATCGACATACTCTAGGACTGCTATGTATAACTTTGCTCATTATCAATCGATCTACTCCAGGGTCTAAGCCTTCGCTAATTTTTTTGTACGTGTACACGCACCATCCGATAGGACTGAACCTCTAGTACTATCTACTGTACAGGCTGCTTCTTGTTGCACTAGAACAATAGCCAACGATTGAAGACAGCAGCGACAGAGTAGTCAAGCTTCCTAGGTGGTAATCTTAATTTTGTGGCTGCGGAAGAGATGGGTGAGGAGTACCGGAAGAAGATGGACTCGAGCAAGTGTTTCTCAGTTTACAAAAAAGAGGTTGAGACCTCTTTTTTAGATACAGGAAAAAAACCATGGTTTTAGATATACCACGGTTTGTAAAACTAAAGTATTTGTCAAAACCAAACACGTCAAAGTATTTAAAACTGGGATTTTTTCAAAAACCATGGTATTGTTTTAAAACTCCAAAAATACTGAGTAGCCAAACGCAGCCTAAGTAATCATCATATTTTTTTAATCATCAGAGGCCATAGTAAGACGATGTACTCAGTCCCAAGTACAAAATTTAAATTGAATTAGCCTACATAGCTTTTGGAGCGTGCAAGAGGCAGTACACAAGGGATTAACTACTGAACACCAAGTGCTCTAATCAAAGTTGCGATTAAGAACACATCCCAAATCAACAGCAACAAAAACAACATTAAAATAACTTGACGGTGCTAATCGAGAACAAAGAGTTGCAATATAGCTATGTGAATAAACAATGTAGATGGGACTAGAAGAATTACATAAACATATAATAACATAGCACATAACACTGGTTAGTAAAATGTATATACTTCAGTCTGTCCAGAAATCAACTAAATACTTAATTTACCCTAATTATAGCATGAGAGATGGATGGTTAGCACTGTGAAATCTCCAATCTCAAACGAACTGACATGATCTTGTTTAGTTCATCGTTGAGCCAACAAGATTTAATGGGCAATCACATTCACGGGGAAACCAGAAATAACATATGAAGTGGAAAAGAAAAAAGGGATCTATTTTCACGCTTACCTGCAGGGGCTGGATTTGGGGGCGAAGCAAGACAAAGGGAAGCAGAACTTCTTGATGTAGAGGGCTAGGTGGCTCCTTGGTTGCAGACGGCGTCACCCTGCGTTGGATCGAAGCTTCAGGTGGCACTACCGGTAGTCAGAGAAGCAGAGGAGTGACCATATCGGCCTGAATCTTACCTACAGCGCCCTGGATCTTGAGGAAGTACGGCGGGGTTGTTCGGCGACGGTCGACTCCACGCTGGCGGTTGGCGATGCGGCTCCTCGGCGGTGGTCGACTCGACTCCTTGGCTGCGGGCGATGGAGGGGCTCCTTTGCTGCGGACGATGAGGTCGCTGAAGGCGCTGGCGGCGACGGCGCCGGTGAGCCCCAGCAGCGAGAGCGCGGCCACGCGACGGGCCCACGCTGCGGCGCCCTCGTCCTACGGCGGATGCGGAGGAGGTGGAGGTGGAGCGGCCTTGGGCTTGGGATGGGCGGAGAGGCGCCGGAGGAGGAGCGGGGCGGGCATCGAGGCGTCGAGGCGGCGTCGGGGCGGCGTCGAGGCGGCGGGGCAGCGGCGTCGGGAGAGGAGAGGGGAAGGGGATTGAGGGCGAGGACGAGGGAGAGAGAGGGGATAGGTTTGGGCCGGGGAGGAAGTATGGATGGGGGCTGCACAATACTAATGGCGCACCACACCTCGGTGCGCCATAAGTACATCCATACTAATGGCGCACCTCGCCCTGGTGCGCCATTAGTATTTTTTTTTATTTCAGCTCGAGCCAACAGGTTATCTTCCACCTGACCTGATCCACATCAAGCTCCCGCTGCTAGCTCGACTGGTCAGCAACCAGTTCTCACACCAGGAGGTCCTGGGTTCGATTCCCAGGCTCCACAATTTTTTTTATGCATTTAAAATGCTGTTTGATACTTATTTGTGTTTAAATATGTTCAAACTTGTTTAAATCATAACAGTAATATTTTTTTTATAAGACAGTAATAATTTTTTTAAAAATATCATCAAACAGTAATGCCGGTGGAGCGGGGGAGGGTGCCGGGGGTGCGGGAGGTCGGCGGTGGCGGTTGAGTAGGGGAGGGGTGCGGGGGGTCGGCGGCGGCGGTTGAGTAGGGGAATCGAGGGTGCGGGGGGTCGGCGGCGTCGGCCGGTGGACCGGGGGGTGCTCGGCGGCGAGGGGGACCGGATCTGGCGAGGTGGGATAGCGATCGAGATGGAGGGGGATCGAGATCGAGTGTCCATGAAATTTAAAAATATTCATGATAGTTCAAAAAGTGCCATGAAATACAATCGAGAAATGAAGGCAACGATTTAAATACAATCGATCTTAGCTAGCTATCTGTTCACAATCTTCTTGCCCTTCTTTTTCGCAAATGGAGTTCTTCTGTGGAACGGACGTCCTTTAGGTAGGGTGGTCCTGCTTCTTCTTGTGGTGTATGCTGCTACTTCATCATCGTCGTCATGTTCGATCCTCGGGTCGCCGTACTTGTCAAAGTCTTGCTCATGGTCTACTCCATCCATTCCGATGATCTTCCTTTTGCCTCTCCTCACGACAACACGACTGGGCTTTGATGGGTCGGTAATGAAGAAGCATTGGTCAACTTGGGAAGCCAGTACCCATGGCTCATTTTTCGCAGTGACGTTTGCGCCCGCGGTCTTGGATTTGGCTTCGGGTATAACCATGGTGGTGAAATACCGGTCTTCTTTTAGGATGCTCTTCGCCCATCTGACATGGAACATCGGGACCTTCTCTCCAGCGTAGCTCAGCTCCCAGATCTCCTCGATCCTTCCGTAGTATCTGTCCTTGTCATTACCGGTGTAGGATTCCATCGTTACCTCGGAGTTCTGATAACCATCACTCTTCATGTCCTTGGCCTCGGTGTAGAATGTGTAGCCGTTGATATCGTACGCCTCATAGGTCATCAAGTTGTGCTCGGCGCCCTGTGACAAGGCGAATATGAGTTGTTCTTCCGCGGAAGAATCCTCATGTAAAGGGTACGACAGAAGCTTCTGCTTGAACCAACGCGTGAAACATGAGTTGTGCTCTTTGATTATATCTCCGTCCATCCTCTGTTGGCCTCGGTCATTGTACGTCTTCTTAATAAAGGTTTTGTGCTCTACCACCCAAGGATCGACCACGTCTATGTGTTGTAGCGCGACTAGGTTTGCTCTTTCAAAGTCAGCGAGTCGACCCTCTAAGTCGACATGCATTTCGTGGCGACCCTCATGGTGACCCCATCCAGCGAGCCTACCGAGGTGCCTGTTGACGGGCAGACCAACGGGGTTCTCGATGCCTAGATAATTCGTACAGTAGGAGATGCACTCTTCGGTCAGAAAGCCCCTGGCTATACTTCCCTCTAGATGTGACATGTTGCGAACGTATCCTTTGATGACACCATTCATCCTTTCGAACGACATCATGCTGTGCAGGAACGTCGGCCCAAGTTGGATGATATCCTCCACTATATGGACCAGCAGATGCACCATAACGTCGAAGAATGCAGGCGAGAAGTACATCTCAAGCTCGCATAGTATCACCACGATCTCTTCCTGTAGCCTTCTGAGTTGCCTCACGCCAATCGACTTCTGAGAGATGACGTCGAAAAAGTTGCATAGGCCAAATAGCGTTTCACGGACGTGCGCGTCCATGATCCCACGGATTGGAACTGGAAGTATCTGCGTCATCAGCACGTGACAGTCGTGAGACTTCATCCCACTGAACTTCTGCTTCGCTGGGTCTAGGTATCTGCTTATCTTCCGCGTGTAACCGTAAGGAAGTTTTACTCCTAGGAGGCAGGTGAAAAACTGCTCGATCTCCTCCTGACTTAGAGTGAAGCACGCGGGAGGGTAGTCATTTCCGGTCTTCTTGGCCTTTTTGCCTTTGCGACGACTTACTGTGTCCTGCTTCGCCTCATCGTCATCATCATCATCATCATCATCATCATCATCATCATCATCATCATCATCATCATCATCATCATCATTAGCGTGATTCAAGTCTGCCCTTGCTTTCGGCCAATCTTTGGTCCTCTCTGGCATGTTGAGCAGGGTACCAAGCAGACTCTCACACACGTTCTTCGTGATATGCATGATATCAAGGATGTGAGGCACACGGTGGATCTTCCAGTACGGCAAGTCCCAGAAAACAGACCTCGTTTTCCATACCTTCAGCAGCGGCTCTGGCGCCTTTCGCTTCTTTCCCGGCTCTGGCGCCTTTTGCTTCTTTCCCGGTAGTGGGCAGTCTTTCCAATTTTTCAACAGCTTGTCTATTTCCTCACCGCTCCTCGTACACGGGCGTTTTCGGGGTTCGGTTTCACCATCGAACAGATCCTTGCGTTTCCTCCACGAGTCATCATCGCGAAGCCACCTTCGATGTCCCATGAACATGGTTTTCAAAGACCCGGGATCTCTATCTAGCTGGCGATACGTTGTGTCATCCATGCACCTTACGCATCCAGAAAATCCGTGGACTACCTGCCCCGCGAGATATCCGTAACCGAGATAGTCGTGCACCGTCGTGAGCAGTGCGGCTCTCATAGGGAAATATTCTTTCTCTGCGGCGTCCCACGTATTGGCTGGCGTTTTCCACAACGTGTCAAGCTCCTCTTTCAGCATCCCTAGATACAGATTGATGTTGTTCCCTGGTTGTTTCGGCCCTTCAATTAGCATACTCATGTGAATGTACTTCCTCTTCATGCACAACCAGGGGGGAAGGTGTACATCCACACAAACACAGGCCAGGTGCTATGTGTGCTTCTCTGGCTGCCAGACGGATTGACTCCATCGGTGCTTGCGCCCAGCACGATGTTCCTTGGATCGTTCCCAAATTCTGGGTCTTCGAAGTTCAACGCTTGCCACTGGCTCGCATCCTTAGGGTGACTCAGCATCTTGTCTTTTTATCTATCTCCGGATCATTTGCGTCATCTTCTCGCTTCTTCTCCTCCCTATCCCCGTGCCAACGCAGGAGCTTTGCTACCTTAGGGTCCGCGAAATACCGCTGCAGACGAGGAGTGATCGGAAAGTACCACACCACTTTTCGAGGAGCTTTCTTCCTCTTCTTCTATCGAGTGACGCCGCACACCGGACATATGGTAGACTCCGCGTGCTCGTCCTGATAAATGATGCAATTGTTCATGCACACATGGTATTTCACGTGCGGTAAATCCAGAGGACACACAATTTTCTTCGCCTCCTCCAAACTGGTCGGGCACTTGTTCCCCTTGGGAAGACGTTCGTGCCAGAATGACATGTTCTCGTCGAAGCATGCGTCGGTCATTTTGTGTTTTGCCTTCATCTCCAGAGCCATGAGCGTTACTTTCAGGCGGGTATCCTCGGGCCTGCATCCTTCATACAATGGAGTAACCGCGTCTAACTCAAGTTGATCCATCTTGGCTTTCTCTCGGGCGGCAGCTCTTGCGTCATCCGTCTGCTTGAGAAGCAGCTCTTGAATATGAGGGTCCTGCACCCAGCCCATCGATGGTCCAGCGTCCTCTGCTCCGCCGCATCATCATCTTCATGATCATGCCCGTCGTCTGCTCCGACATCTTCCTCATCATCATGTCCTGCATCTTCTACATGATGACTGTGTACAGCATCACCGTCGTGATCATCTCCTGGGGATTCTTCGTCTTCTCGCCCGCCCGAGTCGCGGTGGTTGTCTTGCTGCCCTTCCTCATTTCTTGCCCGGCCCCCATGGACGACTTCGTAGTCATCTTCATCACCTTGCCACCGATAGCCATCCATGAAACCACGCAAGAGCAGGTGGTCCCGCACCTGCCCGGAATCCGGGTCCGCAATAAGGCTCTTTAGCTTGCATCTTCGACACGGACATCTTATCTCCGTCTCGTTCTTTTGAAGCATCTCGGCCTTCGCGGACCTCAAAAACCTATTCACGATGCCTTCGGTCATCGTGCGGACCATGGTCGCCTGCGGGGTAGAGCAAAACGATATTTTAGAACCAAGAAAAAATTTGGCATGACTTTCCCTAAAAATAGGACCAAAAAGAATGCTTAATGCCAAAATTCTCGCCGAAACGGAAAGGAATCAACATTCCGGCAAAATATTGGCAACTATCGCATTTCAAATACTGGTACACCTCCAAACACAAACACATATGCAACACCACAAACATATGCAACACCACGAACATACATAGATCTAGCTATGCCATAAAAAGTGCATGTGCACATTGTTGTAGGGAGAACAACATAAATATAGCTTCCCCCCTTACTTACCTATCAAAACAAGGTAATTTAACCACTTAATTTGAATGAATCTATGGTGGAAATGAGGTGAAAAAGAGGAGGCACCCGAGACAAGGAGGAGGTGGAGAGAATGAAGTGGGGAGAAAGTGAGTGTGGGTAGGAGAGGCTGTCCAAAATATCTTGTTGCTGCCCACTTACTAATGGCGCACCAACACTAAATGCGCCATTAGTAATCCAGGTTACTAATGGCGCACCTTCTGGCAGTGCGCCATTAGTAGTTTTGCAAAAAAAAACATACTAATGGCGCACTGTTCCACAATGTGCCATTACTAGTTTAAACTAGTAATGGCGCACGGTTGAACAGTGCGCCATTAGTAGTATTGCAAAAAAAGGAATAAAAAATATAATAAAAAAACAACATTAGTGGCGCACTTTCCGACAGGTGCGCTAGTACTAGTTACAACTAGTAATGGCGCACTGAGTCTGGATGCGCCATTAGTATGTTTGGACAGGCGCACTAGTTCAAATTTTTTTTTGATACTAATGGCGCACCTTGGGCCAGGTGCGCCATTAGTAGTTTCAACTCTAATGGCGTATCAGAAGGTGGTGCGCCATTAGTATATACTAATGGCGCACCCCTTGTCTGGTGCGCCATTAGTGTCAATCCCATCTATAGCCCTTTTTCTAGTAGTGATGAATGCTCCCTATGGTAGCTTGTGCTATTTCTCTAGATTCTCCCACAGTAATACTAGCAAGAAAGTCTTTATATTCAGATTTACGAGGTTCATTAACACTTCCCCACTGCGGGAGTTTACAAGCAGTAGTAAAATCTTCTAGGTCCATGGTATATGATTTATCATAAATATCAAACATGACACTTTGAGAATTGCACAAGGATGTAAATTTAAACCTTCTCACAAATAAATCAGTTAAATATTGGTATTGAGGCACTTATCTTTCATGAATTCCTCAAGGTCAGCATTACGCACATATGCATCAAATTCATCCTTGGTGCCCGCTTTGACCATAAACTCCTCAGACGGCCATTCACAAGGCCGCACGTCAGCTACCCTTGGTGGTTCATCATCTTGCTCACGTATTGCGAACCTAGGTCCTTTCTTCCTTGAAGAACCACCTTGGTACATTTTCCTGAACATATTTCTTCCTCTGCAAAATTTCTGAAAATTTTTAGTGACTCAAAACAAAAGTGAAACAAACTCAATATAATTGATAGAAACTACTCCCACAAGTGCCTAGAGCCTCTATCATGCATTAGAATTACTTGGGACCTCATAAATTTAACATGCAAGCTCAAGAACAGGGTCACCTAAGCAGCAAGAATTTGCAATGAATAAAGCACTAGAACAAAAACTAATTGGATCATTGGAGGAATCGCATACCAAAGAACAATCCCCCAAAGCAGTTTTGTGAATGGAGATTTGAGCAAGGAGATCGAAAATGGCAGCAAAACGAGCTAGAACTCGTGCTTGAGCTAGATAGTGACTTTTTTGGGAGGAAGAAGAAGTGTGTGGGTGCAGGAATAAGTGGAGAGGAGCCACCATGGGCCCACGAGGCAGGGGGACGCGCCCTGTAGGGGTTGGCGCGCCCTGGACCCTCGTGGCCAGGTGCTTGCTCCCCTGCTGTGTTCTCAGTGCCAGATATTCTCAAATATTCCAGAAAAAATAATATTAAATTGGCATGGCATTTGGAGAACTTTTATTTTCGGGATATTTTTTTATTGCATCGATAATTCAGAAAACAAGCAAAATATATTATTTCTACTTTATTTATTATAAGTAACATAAAGTAAAGAGAGGGTACAGAAGGTTGTGCCTTCTAACTTCATCCATCTCATGCTCATAAAAAGGAATCCACTAACAAGGTTGATCAAGTCTTGTTAACAAACTCATTACAAATCACATGAAATTGGATAAATTTCGAAGTGACACTAGGTTACCTCAACGGGGATATGAACATCCCCAATAATAAGAATATCATACTTTTTCTTTGCAGTTGGAAGAGGAAATTTAAAACCTTCAATAATTATTGATGGAATTTTCCCAATAGAATTTATGCCGTGAACTTGAGGTTGTTTCTTCGAAAAGTGTACTGTATGTTCATTACTATTAACATGAAAGGTGACATTGCATTTGTTGCAATCAATAACAGCACCTGCAATATTTAAGAAGGGTCTACCAAGGATAATCGACATACTGTCATCCTCAGGAATATCAAGAATTACAAAGTCTGTTAGGATAGTAACATTCCAACAACAACAAGCACATCCTCACAAATACCGACAGGTATAGCTGTTGATTTATCAGCCATTTGCAAAGATATTTCAGTAGGTGTCAACTTATTTAATTCAAGTCTACGGTATAAGAAAAGAGGCATAACACTAACAACGGCTCCTAAATCACATAAAGCAGTTTTAACATAATTTCTTTTGATGGAGCATGGTATAGTGGGTACTCTGGGATCACCAAGTTTCTTAGGTATTCCACCCTTAAAGGTATAGTTGGCAAACATGGTGGAAATTCTAGCTTCCGGTATTTTTCTTTTATTCGTAGTGATATCTTTCATGTATTTAGCATAAGGGTTTGTTTTAAGCATATCAGTTAAGAGCATACGTAAGAAAATAGGTCTAATCATTTCAGCAAAGCGCTCAAAGTCCTCATCATCCTTTTTCTTGGATGGTTTATGAGGAAAAGGCATGGGTTTCTGAACCCATGGTTCTCTTTCCCTACCATGCTTCCTAGCAACAAAGTCTCTCTTATCATAACATTGATTCTTTGATTGTGGGTTATCAAGATCAACAACAGGTTCAATTTCTATATCATTGGTGTTGCTAGGTTGAGCATCTACATGAACATGATTATTAGCATTATCATTAGGTTCATGTTCATCTTCAGATTGTGTTTCAGCATCAGAGATAGAAGTATCATTCGGATTCTTAGGTGTTTCTACACTAGATTCACTAGAAGCATGCAAAGTCCTATCATTTTTATTTTTCTTCTTTTTAGAAGGACTAGGAGCCTCTAAATTATTTTTTTGAGAATCTTGTTCAATTCTCTTAGGGTGGCCTTCAGGATACAAAGGTTCCTCAGTCATTTTACCAGTTCTAGTAGCCACTCTAACAGCAAAGTCATGTTTATTATTTAGTTCATCGAGCAATTCATTCCGAGCCTTAAGTACTTGTTCTTCTTGAGTAGTGACCATAGAAACATGTTTACTAGTGAGTTTAAGTTCACCCTTAACTCTAGACATATAATCACTCAAGCGTACAATCATACAAGCATTATTTTTTCAATTGTCTACTAACATAATCATTGAAATTTGCTTGTTTATCCATAAAATCATCAAATTCATCTAAGCATTGGCTAGCAAACTTAGTAGACGGGATTTCAACTTTATCATATCTATAAAGAGAGTTTACCTTCACTACCTGTGTCGGGTTATCAAGACCTTGTATTTCTTTAGGTGGTATATTGAGGCCATGAATTTCTTCAACAGTAGGTAAATTTTTAACATCTTCAGCTTTAATACCTTTCTCTTTCATAGATTTCTTTGCCTCTTGCATATCTTTAGGACTGAGAAATAGAACACCTCTTTTCTTCGGAGTTGGCTTAGGTGTTGGTTCAGGAGGTGCCCAATTATTTTCATTGGCCAACATATTGTTTAATAGCAATTCAGCTTGGTCGAATGTCCTGTCCCTGAAAACACAACCAACACAACTATCCAGATGGTCCTTGGAAGCATCGGTTAGTTTATTATAGAAGATATCAAGCATTTCATTTTTCTAAAGAGGATGATCAGGCAAAGCATTAAGTAATCGGAGAAGCCTCCCCAAGCTTGTGTGGAGACTCTCTTCTTCGATTTGCACAAAATTATATATTTCCCTTAAGGCAGCTTGTTTCTTATGAGCAGGGAAATATTTAGCAGAGAAGTAGTAAATCATATCCTGGGGACTACGCACATAGCCAGGATCAAGAGAATTAAACCATGTCTTAGCATCACCCTTTAATGAGAAAGGAAATATTTTAAGGATATAATAATAGTGATATTTCTCATCATTAGTAAATAGGGTGGCTATATCATTTAACTTAGTAAGATGTGCCACTACAGTTTCAGATTCAGTGCCATAGAAAGGATCAGATTCAACTAAAGTAATAATCTCAGGATCGACAGAGAATTCATAATCCTTATCAGTAACAAAGATAGGTGAAGTAGCAAAATAAGGGTCATGTTTCATTCTAGCATTCAGAGTCTTTTGTTTTAGTTTAACTAATAATTTCTTAAGATCTGATCTATCATTGCAAGCAAGAAAATCTCTAGCAGTTTCTTCATCCATAACATAACCCTCAGGAACAACATGCAATTCGTATCTAGGGGGAGAATCTTCATCATCAATATTACCAGTTTCAATAATTTCATTCTCCCTAGCCCTAGCAAGTTGTTCATCAAGAAATTCACCTAATGGCACAGTAGTATCAAGCATAGAAGTAGTTTCATCACAAGTATCATGCATAGCAGAAGTGGCATCATCAATAACATGCGACATATCAGAATTAATAGCAGAAGCAGGTTTAGGTGTCGCAAGTTTACTCATAACGGAAGGAGAATCAAGTGCACAGCTAGATGGCAGTTGCTTACCTCCCCTTGTAGTTGAGGGATAAATTTTAGTTCTTTGATCTTTCAAGTTCTTCATAGTGATCAGCAGATATAAATCCCAAGTGACTCAAAGAATAGAGCTATGCTCCCTGGCAACATCGCCAGAAACTAGTCTTGATAACCCGCAAGTATAGGGGATCGCAATAGTTTTCGAGGGTAGAGTATTCAACCCAAATTTATTGATTCAACACAAGGGAGCCAAATAATATTCTCAAGTATTAGCAGTTGAGTTGTCAATTCAACCACATCTGGATAACTTCGTATTTGCAACAAAGTATTTAGTAGCAAAGCAGTATGGAAGTAACGGTAACAATAGCAAAATTAACAGTAGGAGTTTTGTAGTAATGGTAACAGTGCCAACGGCAAAGTAACTAAGCAAAGAACAATATGTGAAAAGCTCGTAGGCATTGGATCGGTGATGGATAATTATGTCGGATGCGATTCCTCATGTAATAGTTATAACATAGGGTGACACAGAACTAGCTCCAGTTCATCAATGTAATGTAGGCATGTATTCCGAATATAGTCATACGTGCTTATGGAAAAGAACTTGCATGACATCTTTTGTCCTACCCTCCCGTGGCAGCGGGGTCCTAATGGAAACTAAAGGATATTAAGGCCTCATTTTAATAGAGTACCGAACCAAAGCATTAGCACTTAGTGAATACATGAACTCCTCAAACTACGGTCATCACTAGTAAGTATCCAGATTATTGTTGTCAGGACCCCGACTCAATGCCACATCGATCTAGCATGTAACACCTCATATCACTTTGCGGCCTCACGCACGGTATTCCCACGGGTGTCGCCTTACCTTTGCCCGGGACCGTTTGCGCCTTTTGGCACACGTATATGACAGTGTCGCTAGCATCCATATGATAAGGAGCCCGGGCTGACATGGCTAGTCGTGAACCCAAAGCGGCACAGACTTACAGGGACAGGCATCCATGACCCAGCATCGAACGTGTCGGTCATCAGCGAGTGAATCCAGGCTGTAGCACTGGGCTAGCAGGACTCCGGTGAACCGGGCTGTAGCGGGCTAACAGGACTCCGGTATTCACCGCGTGACATTTCCCCGAAGGGACAGACACAGGAACGAAGAAGGACACATGCCGGCCAGCCTAAGTGTTCCGGAGCAGTAGCAAGCTACCAT